>NC_052087.1:35765742-35974121 GCF_015852505.1 Tachyglossus aculeatus | reverse complement strand
GTGTCCAATTCGTTCAGTCATATTTATTGGGCGCTTACTGTGTGCAGAGCACTGTACTAATATTTGCTCGTATCTTCTAGACTGTGAGCCCACTCTTCTAGACTGTGAGCCCACTGTTGGATAGGGACCATCTCTATACGTTGCCAACTTGTACTTCCCAAGTGCTTAGTACAGTGCTCTGCACACAGTAAGCGCTCAATAAATACAATTGATTGATTGATTGTATCCACCCAGCACTCAGAACAATGCCTGGCACATAGTAAGCACTTACCAAACACCATAATTATTATCATTATATAGATGTGTGAGAATGTGCTGCTTTTCGGGTGGGTCACTACCCTAACCCCATCTAGATATATGTATAGAAAAAACGTCTCTCTCTGTATGGCTGTCTCTATATAGAGCTATGTATATATATAGCTCTATATATCTGGGTTTTACACCACTCAGTCTCTCTCAAAGAGACAGAGATAGAGAGAAGTGTAACCTCCATTCATACTTTTGGTGAAGGCCAGTTGGCTTAGTCTTCTTTGATCTGCTTGACTTCACCGGACAGCTTTGGGAAGAGGGGGAGACATGGAGGGCGAGAGGGGGAGGGAGGTAGCGCTCTCTGCTCTGCTGCTTGGCTGCCTGGCACAGACCAGAAACCTGGATGAACAGTCAACTGAATCAAGAAGCAGCCCCCCCCCCCCCCGCCACACACACACACAAACACACACAGACACACACACAGAGACACACAGACACACACAGACACACACACACACAGAGGCCAAAAATATAAGGTTTCTGCATCTATTACTGGCCAGGAAAGCCTACGCAACCACATGTATGATGTGTCTGAGTGTGTGTGTATGTCTGTGTGTGTGTGCACGCCTGTATAAATAACTAGTGAGAGGGTTGTCCATTGTGTTTTGACAATGATGCCTCTGGTTGTGGCTGGGAAGACTCAATGCGTGACCAGCAGCCCAGGCTCCACTGTGGGCATTCATTCATTCAATCGTATTTATTGAGCGCTTACTGTGTGCAGAGCACTGGACTAAGCGCTTGGGAAGGACAAGTTGGCAACATATAGAGACGGTCCCTACCCAACAGCGGGCTCACAGTCACACCCCAGTGCGTGGCTCAGTGGAAAGAGCACGGGCTTTGGAGTCAGCGGTCATAAGTTCAAATCCCGACTCCACCAGTTGTCAGCTGTGTGACTCTGGGCAAGTCACTCAACTTCTCTGGGCCTCAGTTACCTCATCTGTAAAATGGGGATTAAGACTGTGAGCCCCCCGTGGGACAACCTGATCACCTTGTAACTCCCCAGCACTTAGAACAGTGCTTTGCACATAGTAAGTGCTTAATAAATGCAATTATTATTATTACTAGAAGGGGGAGACAGACAACAAAACAAAACATATTAACAAAATAAAATAGAATAAATATGTACAAGTAAAATAAATAAATAGAGTAATAAATACGTACAAACATATATACATATATATAGGTGCTGTGGGGAGGGGAAGGAGGTAAGGCGGGGGGGGGGTGGGGAGGGGCAGCTCATCTGGGGTCCCACTGGCGTGTTTTCATTTTTCCTGCCCCATAGTCAGTGTCTGATAGTAGAGACCCAGAAGCGACAACTGGAAGTGGGGAGCCGGGGGCTGCTGGGTCATTCATTCAATCGTATTTATTGAGCGCTTACTGTGTGCAGAGCACTGTACTAACTGCTTGGGAAGTACAAGTTGGCAACATATAGAGACGGTCCCTACCCAACAGCGGGCTTTCAGTCTAGAAGGGGGAGGGTCAATCCAGGAAGGCTCCTTGGAGAAAGACATGAGACTGTAAACCCTTTGAGGCAGGGACTGTGCCTACCACTTCTATTGTACTCTTGAAAACACTTAGCACAGCATTCCGATTGATTGATTGGAGCTTATTTTGAGTAATAATATTAATGATGGTATCTGTTAACCGCTTACTGTGCGCCAAACACTGTTCTAAGTGCTGGGGTAGATACAAGGTCATCAGGTTGTCCCACGTGGGGCTCACAGTCATAATCCTCATTTTCCAGATGAGGGAACGGAGGCCCAGAGAAGCGAAGTGACTTGCCTAAAGTCACACAGCTGGCAAGTGGCGGAGCCGGGATGAGAACCCACGACCTCTGACTCTCAAGCCCGGGCTCTTTCCACTAAGCCATGCTGCTTCCTAGCTTTGAGTAAAGCTTCTAGGGCCAGAAGAGCCCAAAAATGGAGGGAAGGGGGCCAGATTGTGTCAGACACAGGGAGGGTACTGGGTTGGCAGAGAAGCTAGTTTTGTGTGAGGGCACCAAGATGGTCAGGGAACAGTTGCCACTCAGAGGGAAACTTTGTCATATCCCTACCAATGGACTGGATCCTGACACTGCAGCTACATTTGAGAAGCAGCATGGTCTAATAATAATAATAATAATGGCATTTATTAAGTGCTTACTATGTGCAAAGCACTGTTCTAAGCGCTGGAGAGGTTACAAGGTGATCAGGTTGTCCCACAGGAGGGTCACAGTTTTAATGCCCATTTTACAGATGAGGTAACTGAGGCCCAGAGAAGTGAAGTGACTTGCCCAAAGTCACCCAGCTGACAATTGGCGGAGCCGGGATTGGAACCCATGACCTCTGACTCCCAAGCCCAGGCTCTTTCCACTGAGCCACGCTGCTTCTCTAACCACGCTGCTTCTCTAGTGGCATGAGCACAACCCTGAGAGTCAGAGAAAATGGGTTCTAATCCCGGCTCTGCCAATTGCTTGATGTGTGACCTTGGGCAAGTCACTCTTTTAGACTGTGAGCCCACTGTTGGGTAGGGACTGTCTCTATATGTTGCCAACTTGTACTTCCCAAGAGCTTAGTACAGTGCTCTGCACACAGTAAGCGCTCAATAAATACGATTGATTGATTGACTGATTGATTGATTAACTTCTCTGTGCCTCAGTTCTCCTGTTCTCCCTCCTACTTTGATTCTGAGCCCCATGCCGGGCAGGGACTGTGTCTAAACTAATTAACTTTTATCTACCCCAGCACTTAGTGTTTGACATAGTAAGCGCTTAACAAATACCATCAAAAAAGCACACAAAAAAGCACATTTCAGTGAATCTAGCTGCCTCCCACTCCACCAACCCTAGGCTAAGGGCAGGAGGAGGGGAGGGGAGGAGGACTTGGGGTGGCTAAGCTGTAGAAGCCCATCCATGCCACAAGTGTTTCCAAGGCAACCGGGCTAGAAGCCCACCCCCTCCTCCAGGCCCACGACCCTCAAGGCCTGAACGGAGGCTAGCTCACAGCCAGGCCTGTGGACATTATTCTCCTGACTCTCTGGGGGATTTCAGTTCCCAGAAAACCTTGATGCTTCTGGGAAATGCATTGACACTTCCCTCTGAACCCAGGCACATGCATAAGATGAGACCCAAGGGTCTTTTAGGAATCTGCTAGTGTGGATCCACCAGTTGGAAGTAAAGAAGAGGTCTAGGGACAGCAGAATGAGAGAGTCAAGGAGGTTTGAGGGCCTTTCTGGCCAGGGGCTCGAGACCCGGCTCCTCCGCTTGTCTCTTGTGTGATGCTGGGGAAGTCACTTCACTTCTCTGTGCCTCAGTTCCCTCATCTGTAAAACGAGGATTTGTGTTGTGAGTCTCATGTGGGATATAGGCTGTGTCCATCCTGATTAACTTTTATGTACCCCAATACTTAATACAGTGCCTGGTACTTAATAAGTGCTTAGCAAATACCATTAAAAAATCAGTCAACCGGTTGTCTTTACTGAGCACTGACTTTGTAAGGAGCACCGTACCAAGTGCTTGGGAGAGTACAGTAAAGGTCAAAGACACAATCCCTGCACTTGAAAAATGTATAATCTAATGGGGGACTTAGAAGGAAAAAGAGAATGGAAAGGTGGAAAACGGAATAAATGATCAAGTGTGTCGTTATAGGCAGGGAAAGTGTCTGTTATGTTGTTGTGCTGTACTCTCCTAAGCTCTTGGTACAGTGCTCTGCACACAGTAAGGACTCAATAAGTCTGACTGACTGGGGAGATTTGAAGTGGGAAGGAGCTCCAGGTAAAGGGCCTGAGGCAGGAATGATCAGTGCAAGGGACAGTGACAGAAAACTTCACCTGGGAGGAGCGTAGAGTGTGAGTTGAGGAGCACTGGGGGAACAAAGGAGAGAGTGGAGGTGGGGAAGAACAGTCTTGAAGCCAATATTCAAGAGTTCTAGGCCATGAAGCTGAGTGATTCTTGGGTGACTGAGGAGTTCCAGGTTGTCTCGGGCATTAGCTACTAGCCCAGACAGATTTGGGGCCACAGCCCCCCACCCCCTTCAAAGCCAGTCCCAAGTTCTTCCAATGGAAGCCTGCAGTGACCTTGATCTCCTCAAGACTGGGTCCACTAGGAAGGGCTCTCCTGGGTCCCCACTCTGCTCACTGGTCCCCTGCCTTGTCCCCTCCCACACCCTCTCCAGAATTCACCTCCCCCCACCCCAGGTCCTTGGAGACGAGCTTAGAACAACCAGTGGGACCTTATTGAAACAGGGTCCTTTTCCCAGAGGATCATGAATGGGGAATGGTTCTAGTAAAATGGGAGACCTGGGCTACTAAGAACAATCAGTCAGTCAGTGAGCAGTATTTATTGTGTGCTTACTGTGTGCAGAACACTGTACTGAGCATTTGGGAGAGTACAATACAGTAGGGCTCGTAGTTACGATTCCTGCCCTCGAGGTACTTTCAGTCTAATGGAGGAGCAATCTAGCAGGGTAGACATGTTAAAATCAATTACAGATAGAGGAAGCAACAGAGTATAAGGATATAGACAGAAGTGCTGTGGGGCTGGAATGAGTATCAAAATTCTAGGGGGGCGCAGACCCAAGGACACAGGCAAAGCGGAAAGAAGGGAGAATAGGGTGAGGAGAAGAGAGGTTAAGCAGGTAAGGCTTCTTGGAGGAAATGTGATTTTAGTAAAGCTTTGAAGATGGGGAGGGTGATGGTCTGTTGGATGTGAAGAGGGAGGGAGTCCCAAGCAGGAGGGGGAGGTGAGCAAGGGGTCGACGGTGAGAGAGATGAGAGCAGGGTACAGTAAGTAAATTGATGGTAGAGGAGCAAAGTGGGTGGACTGGGTTGTAGTTAGAGAGGAGTGAAATTAGGTAGGAGGGGTAGAGTTGATTGAGTGCGTTAGTTAAGGAGTTTCTGCTTGATAAGGAGAGGGATAGGCAACCACTGGAGGTTTCTGAAGAGTGGAGAGATGTGGACAGAATCACTTTTTAGAAAAATGCTATCGTTTGTATTTATTAGGTGCTTACTAAATGCCACACACTTTACTAAGCCCTAGAGTAGATACACATTAATCAGGTCGGACATAGTCCCTGCCACACATGGGGCTCAAAGCCTAAGGGGAAGGGAGACCAGATATTTCATCTATTTATTTTATTAATGATGTGTATATATCCATAATTCTATTTATCTATTTTGATGCTATTGATGCCTGTCTACTCATTTTGTTTTGTTGTCCGTCTCCCCCTTCTAGACTGTGAGCCCGTTGTTGGGTAGGGATTGTCTCTATCTGTTGCCGAATTGTACTTTCCAAGCGCCTTTACTGTGCACACAGTAAGTGCTCAGCAAATACAACTGAATGAGTGAATGAATGAATGAATGACTCTCTATTTCACAGACCCAGAGGAAACAGGCCCAGAAAAGTGAAGGAACTGGCTTGACGTCAACCGGCAGAGAAGTGGTAGAGCCTGATCCTCTGATTCTGAGGCCCAGAGTCTATAATAATAATAATGATGGCATTTATTATGCACTTACTATGTGCAAAACACTGTTCTAAGCGCTGGCCACTAGACCACGCTGCTGGGCTGAGGGGAAGAGGTCAGCGTAACCGGGATTAGCACCCAGGCCCGGGCTCTATCCACTAGACCACACTGCTGGGCTGAGGGGAAGAGGCTGGCGTAGCATGTTGTTCTTCCATGGCCCAGCTGACACTGATGCCACAACTCCCCAAGGCCTCCCAGGGAGGAGCGGGGAGAGTGGGCTGGTACCTCTCTGGCCCCCACGGGATTGGGTATGTGTGAAGGGAGTGATTTCACAGCTTGTCAGCTGAGGCCTAAAAATACCCAGAGCTCTGGAGAAGCCTGGGCAAAGAGGAGGAGAGGGAGAGCGGGGGAGAAGGAGAAGGGCCCAGGCCTGCCAAACCGCCCGTGGAGCCCTAAGCACCACCCTTCCTCTTCCTCTAGGTCTTATGTCCCTGCAGCTTTAGTCAGTCAATCGATCGATTGATCGATCAATTGTATTTATTGCACACTAACCATGTGTAAAACACTTCGGGTCATATTTGGTTTGGCCAAGCAGGTGTGGAGTGGGGGTGGCAGGGAGCAGAAGCGGGATGGAGTTTCTGTCTTCTTGGGGGCAAGGGTGTTGTGGGGAGGGAAAGTGGGAAGGCATGGGGAGACTGGTTTCTGTATGAAGAGAGACAGAGCTGGCAGTGTGAGTGTGTGCATATGTGTTTGTGTGCGCGTGCGCATGTATGTGCAGACGCATGGGCCCCGGGGCAGGTGGAAAGTGGGGGTGGTTGGTGGAGGAAGGAGTGGGATGGATATAGTGGGATGGGTATCCACGGATGCTGAAAATGGCTTTCTTGCATCAGGGCGCTGCCCCAGCTGGCTGGGGCTGCCTGGATTTGAAGAACCTGTGGGTCTGCCTTGGGGGCCTACGCACCTCAGGATGTGAGGAAACACAATCAGGACTCACTGTGTCTTGGGTAGAGGGACCTGTGGAAACAGAGTTTGTTGGGCTAGGGTCCCTGGAACTCAGGGCTGGAATTCAGGGAACCGCAGAGGCCTTGCTGAGATCATTCTGTTGGGGCTCTGCTTTGGGCAAGGGGCTTCCCAGTCTGGAGGCACTATGTGGGTTCGAAGGTATCCAGCAAGATTTGATCGGCGGTTACCCTCTTGGGTGACCCCATAGCCTCTATTCTCCCCCCCAACCCACCCCCGCCTTCCATTTCTCCAGATGGGGGGAATCAGGGGGTGGAAAGTTGGGATGACCCCGGTTCTCTCCCGCCTGCTGCTGGACCCTCCCTGCCCATCTTTGTCCAGCTTTGTGGAGAGGGGGTGAGAAGCTACTCCTCCTGGCCCTGTTTGGGGTTTCAGGGTGCAGCTCCCAGACACTCATAATCCTGTGGGGAGGTGAGGCCTCCATCCCCAGCTGGTATCCCTCTAGGCTAAGGGGTTGGATTTGAGACAGCCTCGGGCTGAGGCCTAGCAGTTGGCTCTTGTCCCTTGGGGACACCAGGCCCTCAGGTGCCATCTTGGCAGAGTGAACTCCCCTTCCCATCATCCTCCCCATCTCTTTTTCCATCCCTTCTTCCTTTTGTTTTTTAATAATACTAATAACAATAACTGTGGTGTTTGTTAAGTGCTTACTCTGTGCCAGACACTACTGAGCACTGGGGTGGATACAAGCAAATTGGGTTAGACATAGTCCCTGTTCCACATGAGGCTCACAGTCTTCATCCCCATTTTCATGGGTTCAAGTCCCGGCTCCGCCAATTGTCAGCTGTGTGACTTTGGGCAAGTCACTTAACTTCTCTGGGCCTCAGTTACCTCATCTGTAAAATGGGGATTAAGACTGTGAGCCCCCGTGGGACAACCTGAGCACCTTGTAACCTCCCCAGTGCTTAGAACAGTGCTTTGCACCTTGTAAGCATTTAATAAATGCCATTATTATTATTATTATAAGGTATAGGAGGCACAGAAAAGTGAAGTAACTTGCCCAAGGTCACACAGCAGACAAGTGGCAGAGCCAGGATTAGAACCTACGGGCTTCTGATGCCCAGGCCCGGGCTCTATCCATTTCGCCATGCTGCTTCCCCTGATAGTATTTGTTATAATTAATAATAGCACTTACGGTAGTTTAAGCACTTCTTATGGTATTTGTTAAGCACTTACTACGTGTCAGGCACTGTACTAAGTGCTGGGGTAAATACAAGCTAATGTGGTTGGACACAGTCCATGTCCCACATGGGGCTCACAGTCTTAATCCCCATTTTACAGGTGAGGGAACAGAGGCACAGAGAAGTTAAGTGACTTTCTCCAGGTCATACAGCAGACAAGTGGCACAGCCTTCCTTCCCATCTCATCCTTCCTTTGGCCTTCTCTCCCTAGGAGGTAGACAGTCAGTCAGTCAATCCAATGTATTGAGCGCTTACTGTGTGCAGAGCATTCATTCATTCATTCATTCATTCATTCAATCGTATTTATTGAGTGCTTCCTGTGTGCAGAGCACTGTACTAAGCACTTGGGAAGTACAAGTTGGCAACTTATAGAGACGGTCCCTACCCAACAACGGGCTCACAGTCTAGAAGGGGGAGACAGACAACAAAACATACGGACAGGTGTCAAATCATCAGCCTGTTGTTGCGTAGGGACCGTCTCTATATGTTGCCAACTTGTACTTCCCAAGCGCTTAGTACAGTGCTCTGCACACAGTAAGTGCTCAATAAATACGATTGAATGAATGAATGAATGAATGAATGAATCAGAATAAAGTCATCAGAGCACTGAACTACATGCTGGGGAGAGTACAATATAACAGTATAACAGACACATTCCCTGCCCACAATGATCTCATAGTCTAGAGGGGGAGACAGACATTAATATAAATAAATAAAATTACAGCTATGCCCAGCTCCAGGGCCCCACCTGAAGCAGGTACCTGGACCAAGTAACAGATGACCAAGCTCCATGGGGAGCGTAGGAGCTGGGAGCTTCCAGTTCTTCTGATTGCCTGGCTTTGGGTAGGGACCGTCTCTTTATGTTGCCAACTTGTACTTCCCAAGCGCTTAGTACAGTGCTCTGCACACAGTAAGCGCTCAATAAATACGATTGATTGATTGATTGATTCTGAAGGAGGCATCCTGTCTCTCCCCCATCCAGTCCATGCTTCACTCTGCTGTCAGACAATTCTCCTCAAAAAAAGTTCACTCCATGTCTCCCCAATCTTCAAAACCCTCTAATGGTTGGCCATCCACCTCCGCATCAAACAGAACTCCTTACCATTGGCTTTAAGTCACTCAAACAGCTGTCCCCCTCCCACCTTACCTCGCTGATTTAATACAACCCAACCCACACACGCTTGGCTCATTTAATGCCAACCTACTCTCTCTGCTTTGATCTCATCAATCCTGTCACTGGCCCTTAACCCAATATCCTCTCTCTTGCCTGGAACCGTCTCTCTCCCTTCTCATCTGACAGTCCACCACTCTCCCCACCTTCAAAACCTTCCTAAAATCACATCTCCTCCCAGAGGCTTTCCCAAGCAAAGTCCTTCATTTCCCCTTCTCTGCCCTCCCTTCTGTGTCAAATGTACACTTGGCTGTGTATCCCTTAAGTACCTTGATTTTCACCCTAGCCCCACAATACTTCCATATACTCTTTTTCACTTACCCCTAATCTCTTTTAATGTCCGTCTCCCCCTTTGTCTGTAAGCTCCTTGTGGGGAGGGACTGCATCATTGAATTAATTAATTCATTCAGTCATATTGAGCGCTTAATAATAATAATAATAATAATAATGGCATTTATTAAGCACTTACTATGTGCAAAGCACTGTTCTAAGCGCTGGGGAGATACAAGGTGATCAGGTTGTCCCACGGGGGGCTCACAATCTTAATCCCCATTTTACAGATGAGGTAACTGAGGCACAGAGAAGTTAAGTGACTTGCCCAAGGTCACACAGCTGACAATTGACAGAGCCGGGATTTGAACCCATGACCACTTACT
The DNA here is from genome assembly GCF_015852505.1 of Tachyglossus aculeatus. Taxonomy (NCBI): domain Eukaryota; kingdom Metazoa; phylum Chordata; class Mammalia; order Monotremata; family Tachyglossidae; genus Tachyglossus; species Tachyglossus aculeatus. The sequence goes on along the minus strand of NC_052087.1, from coordinate 35,964,349 downwards.
CCAAAGCCCGGGCTCTTTCCACTGAGCCATGCTGCTTCACGATGTGCGCAGAGCACTGTACTAAGCGCTTGGAAATGGCTTGCCCACAGGGACCTGAGACATGGAGAAATTCATTCATTCATTCAGTCGTATTTATTAAGCGCTTGCTGTGTGCAGAGCACTGTACTAGGCGCTTGGAAATGGCTTGCCCACAGGGACCTGAAGCATGGAGAAACTCATTCATTCATTCAGTCGTATTTATTGAGTGCTTGCTGTGTGCAGAGCACTGTACTAAGCGCTTGGGAAGTACAACTTGGCAACATATAGAGACGGTCCCTACCCAACAACGGGCTCACAGTCTAGAAATGAAGTGACTGGCCTATGGACATCCAGTAGGCAAGTGGCTGGACGGGGATTAGAACCCAGGTCCTCTCACTCCCACGCCAATCCTCTTTCCCCTCAGCCACGCTGCTTCTTGTGTACTATGCCCTTCTTCAGTCAATCAATGGTATTTTTTTCAGTGGCATTTATTAAGTGCTTGCTATGTGGGTTAGATACAAACTAATCGGATTAGACACAGTCCATGTCCCACGTGGGGCTCATGGTCTTAATCCCCATTTTACAGATGACGTAGCTGAGGCACAGAGAAGTAGTGGCCTGGGAGTCGGAAGGTCACGGGTTTTAATCCCGGCTCTGCCACTTGTCTGTTGTGTGACCCTGTCTGCTGAGTCACTTCAATTCTTTGTGCCTCAGTTCCCTCATCTGTAAAATGGGGATTAAGATTATGTGCCCTATGTGGGACAGGAACTGTGTCCAACCCGATTATCTTGTATCTGCCCCAGCCCTTAAAACAGTGCTTGGCACATAGTATGCACTTAACAAATACCACAATAATAATAATAATAATTATATTAGTATAGTATAGTAATATATAGTAATAAATAGTAATACATAGTATAGTGCTTAGTATAGTGCCTGGCACATATTAAGTGCTTAACAAATACCACAATTATTATTGTTATCTCCTCTTCTCCCACTCCCTTCTGCATTGCTCTCACACTTGGATTGACACCATGAAGCAGTGTGGCTCAGTGGAAAGAGCACGGGCTTTGGAGTCGGAGGTCATGGGTTCAAATCCTGGCTCCACCAATTGTCAGCTGTGTGATTTTGGGCAAGTCACATAACTTCTCTGTGCCTCGGTTACCTCATCTGTAAAATGGGGATTAAGACTGTGAGCCCCCCGTGGGGCAACCTGATCACGTTGTAACCTCCCCAGTGCTTAGAACAGGGCTCTGCACATAGTAAGTGCTTAATAAATGCCATTATTATTATCATGATTATTTATTCACCCTTCCCTCGGCCCCCAACCTTATGTCTATATCCATAATTTATTTATATTCATGTCTGTCTCCCCATCTAGACTTTAAGCTCATTGTGGGCAGGGAAAGTGTCCACCAACTCTGTTATTTTGTACTCTCCCAAGTGCTTAGTACAGTGCTCTGCACACAGTAAGATGCACAATAAGCACGATCAACCGATGGATTCTATTCTCCTGAGCTTTCCTCTCCACCCCTCCTTCTCTCCAGCTCTCCCTGAGTGGATGGGTTCCGATGGCTGCCTGGCCTCTGCTTTTATGCTTGTCATCTCTTTGTCTCCCTCTGTCCTTCCCTCCCTCCCTACTATATTTTCCTGTCCCTCCTGCTCCCCAAGGCTGAATGTATCTGCTTTCCTTCCCCCTCTCTTTCCATCCCCACCCCCCCGGGTAATGATCCAGACATTTCCCTCTCTCTCTGTGGCTCCCGTTTCTAAGATGTTTTCCTCTTTGTCCCCTGTTCTCTCTGTGCTCACTGTCCCCAAGGGTCTCCTTCTCCTGTTTCCATCCTCTCTCTCTCTCCTGCTCTCTCTTTCTGCTCTCTCTCTCTCTCCGTGCCTGTCTCCCTTGGTCTGCTTTGTCTGGTTCTCCTCTCTGTCCCAGTCTTTCTGTCTGTCTTCTCTCCCACATGATACCGGTGTCTCTTTCTCACCCTCTCTCTCTGTCTCCATCTGTTTCCCTATCTGTTTCTCTCTGCCCTGTCTTGCTCTCATTCTGTCTGTCGGCCTGTCTCTGTCTCTCTGCCTCTGCCTTCTCATTCCATCTGTATCTTTGGGTCTGTCTCTGTCCACAGGCTTCTTTCCATCTGTGTGTGTCTGTCTCTGCCCCTCCGCCTGCCTCTTTGTGCCCTTTTGCTGTCTCCGTCCACCTGTGTCTCTGATTGACTCTATCATCAGTCAATCAATCAGTGATATCCACTGAGCACTTACTATGTGTTGAGTACTGTATTAAGCACTCTGGAGAAAACAATACAACAGAATTGGAAGACACCTTCTCTGTCCAAGATGAGAAGCAGCGCAGCCTGCTATGAACCCATTGTTGGGTAGGGACCATCTCTATATGTTGCTGACTTGTTCTTCCCAAGCGCTTCATACAGTTCTCTGCACACAGTAAGCTCTCAATAAATACAATTGAATGAATGAATAAATAGAGCACCGGCCTGGAAGTCAAAAGGACCTGGGTTCTAATCTCAGCTCTGCTGCTTGGCTGCTGACCTTGGGTAAGTCACTTCACTTCTCTGTGCCTCAGTTACCTCATCTGTAAAATGGAGATTAAGACTATGACCCCCATGTGGGATGGGGATTGTGTTCAACACGATTAACTTGTATCTTGTGTTTAACAAATCCCATTTTTATGAGAAGCAGCATGGCTCAGTGGGAAGAGCCCGGGCTTGGGAGTCAGAGGTCATGGGTTCAAATCCCGGCTCTGCCACTTGTCAGCTGTGTGACTTTGGGCAAGTCACTTCACTTCTCTGTGCCTCAGTTCCCTCATCTGTAAAATGGGGATTAAGACTGTGAGCCCCACGTGGGACAATCTGATCACCTTGTAACCTCCCCAGCACTTAGAACAGTGCTTTGCACATAGTAAGTCCTTAATAAATGTCATCATTATCATTATTATTATTAGAAGGGGGAGACAGACAATAATACAAAACATGTAGACAGGTGAAATCAAAATCGTCAGAACAAATAGAATTATAGCTATAATGCACATCATTAACAAAATAGAATAGTAAATATGTACAAGTAAAATAATAATAATAATAATGGTATTTGTTAAGCGCTTACTATGTGCAAAACACTGTTCTAAGCACTTGTACAAGAGTAATAAATCTGTAAAAATATATACAAGTGCTGTGGGGAGGGGAAGGAGGTAGGGCGGGGGGGGGGTCCCATTTTACAGAAAAGGAAACAGGCACAGAGATGTTCACTGACTTGGCCAAGGTCACTCAGCAGGCAAATGGGGAGCCAGGATTAGAATCCAGGTCCTCTGACTCTCGGGCCTGTGTTCTTTCCGTTAGACCATGCTGCTTCCCCCTAGCACCCCCTCTAATTTTTAGCATTTCTAATTTCATTCAGTCGTATTTATTGAGCGCTTTCTGTGTGCAGAGCACTGTACTAAGCACTTGAACAAGGTAATCAGGTTGTCCCACATGGGGCTCATAGTCTTCACCCCCATTTTACAGATGAGGGAACTGAGGCCCAGAGAAGTTAAGTGACTTGCCCAAAGTCACACAGCTAACAAGTGGCGGAGCCGGGATTTGAACCCACAACCTTAGACTCCAAAGCCCGGACTCAATTTGCCCTTCTTACCTTCCTAACATTTCCGGGAACACGCCACTGTTGACATCACATTTGTGATTTATTGAATCCTCCTTCAAGTTGTGGCCCGCACCGTTTCCTCTGGTGGAAATTCCAGTGTTTACTTTTCACCCGGGGGGAAAAAGATGTTCTTTTTATTACTTGTTTTGAACTTTCCTGCTCTAAGCTTCGAAGGGTGTGCCCTTGTCCTGGTGTCCTGGGATCTGATTTTGTCCGTTTCATCCTTGTCTCCGGTAAGGCTGGGCCCTTCAGTTTGGAGAGGCCGAGTCCTTGGGAAGCTGTTTCATCCTGGATCCGTCTGCCTCTGCCTGATTCTCCTGGCCCAGGGCCCTTCCCCGTCCCTGGACCGCCCCCACCCAGATTACTTCCCTTCCTGAAAGCCACCACACAAAGGAGAAGTGTGCTGGACCTCTGGCTGAGAGATGGTTATTATTCCTATTATGGTATTTGCTAAGCACTTACTCATTCATTCATTCATTCAATCGTATTTATTGAGCGCTTACTGTGTGCAGAGCACTGTATTAAGCTCTTGGGAAGTACAAGTTGGCAACATAACTATGTGTCAAATACTGTTTTAAGCACTGGGGGAAGCAGCGTGGCTCAGTGGAAAGAGCCCGGGCTTTGGAGTCAGAGGTCAGGGGTTCAAATCCCGGCTCTGCCACTTGTCAGCTGTGTGACTTTGGGCAAGTCACTTCACTTCTCTGTGCCTCAGTTACCTCATCTGTAAAATGGGGATGAAGACTGTGAGCCCCCCGTGGGACAAGCTGATCACCTTGTAACCTCCCCAGCGCTTAGAACAGTGCTTTGCACATAGGAAGCGCTTAATAAATGCCATTAGTAGTATTATTATTATACAAGAGAAACGGTGTGAACTAGTGAAAAGAGTCAGGGCTTAGGGCGGTTCTAATTCCAGCTCTGCCATTTGTCTGCTGGGTGACCTTGGCCAAGTCACTTCCCTTCTCTGTGCCTTAGTTCCCTTATCTGCAAAGTGGCGATTCAATACCCATTCGCCCTCCTATTTAGATTGTGAGGCCCACGTGGGAGCTAATTATCTTGCATCTAGCCCAGTGCTCAGTACGGTGCGTGGCAGATAGTAAGTGCTTAATGAATGCCACAATTATTATTGTTAGCAGTAGGAGTAATAATAAGTCTATCAGGTCAAACAGAGTCCCTGTCCCATATGGGGTTCACAGTCTAAATTAGGAGGGAGAACAGGCACTGAATCCCCATTTCACAGTTGAGGAAACTGAGTCGTAGAGAAGTGAAGGGACTTGCCAGAGGTCACATAAAAAGCAACTGGCAGAACTGGGATGAAAACCCGGGAGAAGCAGGGTGTCCTAGAACATGGGAGTCAGAAGGATCTGGGTTCTAATCCCCCACCCGCCACGTGTCAACTGTGTGACCTTGGGCAAGTCATTTCCCTTTTCTGGGCTTCAGTTACCTCATCTGTAAAATGAGGATTAAGATGGTGAGTCCCATGAGGGACGGGACTTTGTCCAATCTGATGTGCTTGTATCCTCCCTAGCACTTAAAACAGGGCCTGGCACATAGTAAGTGCTTAACAAATGCCATTATTAGCATTATTATTAGGTCCTCTGAGGCCCAGCCCCGTGAGATCAGTGCCTGGGACAGGACTGGAAGGGAATTGAGAGGGGCGGAGGAGGGCATGTGGCCAGAGGATCCTCTCCCTGCCCGGAGCGAGACCATTCATTCAATCGTATTTATTGAGTGTTTACTGTGTGCAGAGCACTGTACTAAGCGTTTGGAAAGTACAATTTGGCAACGTATAGAGATGGTCCCTACCCAACAACGGGCTCACAGTCTAGAAGGGGGAAACAGACAGCAAAACAAAGCAAGTAGACAGGTGTCAATAAGATCAAAATAAATTGAATTATAGCTATATTCATTCATTCATTCAATTGAATTTATTGAGCACTTACTGTGTGCAGAGCACTGGCCTAAGCGCTTGGGAAGTACAAGTTGGCAACACGTAGAGACGGTCCCTACCCAACAACGGGCTCACAGTCTAGAAATATACAATCAATAAAACAGAGTAATAAATATGTACAAATATGCACAAGTGCTGTGAGGAGGGGAAGGGGGTAGGGCAGAGGGGGGGGAGGGGAGGAGGAGCATTCATTCATTCATTCTATCGTATTTATTGAGCACTTACGGTGTGCAGAGCATTGTACTAAGCGCTTGGGAAGTACAAGTTGGCAACATATAGAGACGGTCCCTACCCAACAGTGGGCTCAGAGGATAAGGGGGGGCTCAGTGTGGGAAGGCCTCCTGGAGGAGGTGAGCTCTCAGTAGGGCTTTGAAGGGAGGAAGAGAGCTAGCTTGGCGGATGTGTGGAGGGAGGGCATTCCAGACCAGAGGTAGGACGTAGGCCAGGGGTCGATGCGGGACAAGCGGGAATGAGGTTAATGGTGGCAGAGGAGTAGAGGATGTGGGCTGGGCTGGAGAAGGAGATAAAGGAGATGAGGTAGGAGGGGGCAAGGTGAGAAACCAACCCCAGTCCAACCCTGCCTACTGGGCACTGGGCCTGGGGGCTCTTCCCCCCCTGAGCTGAGAAAGGGGGTCAGCCACGGGCTAGGGACCGGCAGCTTCTCCAGCTAATTAGCAGGAGGTAATTGCTTGGAAAAAATTCATTTAGAATGAGACTCAAACTGCAAGTTAGAAACATCCAGAGAAACTCCACCAAAGCAGATGCCGGAAAGGAGAAGTGGGGGTGGGGATGGAGGCCGGTTGGCTGATGTGGGGGTGACCGCCTCAAAAGACGGGGAGCCCCGTGAGGGACGGGGACCGTGTCTGACCTAATGAACTCATACCTATCCCAGAGCTTAGAATAGCATTTGACACATAGTAAGCACAAAACAAATACCATTAAAGCAAAAAAGCTGGGCTCCCCCTGGCAGTCCCTGACACTGTAGCCCATCTGCTTTCCAAACCTCCCGGGGTCTTGATGCCTCTCTTGGGGCTCAGTTTCTCCTCTGGGGCCTTTATGTGGGGCAAGGAATGGCAGAAGGTTCAGCCTGGGCTGAAAATTTACCACTGGAGACCCCACTAGAGAAACCTTGGCCTCGTGGTCAAGCAAACTAGGCTCAAGGATAAATTTGCAACATCTCACTCTCCTTCCCGACTTTGGAGAATGCTCCTCAGCTGTAAATGCTGATCAAGAAGCGGTGTGGCCTAGTAGAAAAAGCTCCGGCTGGGAGTCAGAGGATCTGGGTTCTAGTGCCGACTCCGCCGTCTGTCTGCTGTGTGACCATGGGCAAGTCACTTCACTTCCTCTATGCCTCAGTTCTCTCATCTGCAAAATGGAGATTCAATCTCTGTTCTCCTTCCTATCTATGTCGTATGCTCCACGCGGACTTGATTAAGTAGTGTCGCTTAGGGTGTAGAGCATGGGCCTGGGAGTTGGAAGGACCCGAGCTGTGTCCAGTCTGATTTGAGTTCCGGCTCTGCCAATTGTCGGTTGGGTGACTTTGGTCAAGTCACTTCACTTCTCTGGGCCTCAGTTCCCTCATCTGGAAAATGGGGATTAAGACTGTGAGCCCTACGTGGGGCAACCTGATTACCTTGCATCTACCCCAGTGTTTAGAACAGTGATTGGCACATAAGAAGCGCTTAACAAATACCAACACTATTATTATTATCATTGTTATATGTCACTTCACTTCTCTGGGCCTCAGTTCCCTCATCTGTAAAATGGGGATTAAGACTGTGAGCCCCACGTGGGACAACCTGATTACCTTGTATCTACCCCAGCACTTAGAACAGTGCTTGGCACATAGCGCTTAACAAATACCAACACTATTAATCCTGACTGCCGCTGATCTGCTGTGTGACCTTGGGTAAGTCACTTCACTTCTCTGGGCCTCAATTACCTCATCTTTAAAATGGGGATTGAGACTGTGAGCCCCACATGGGACAGGGACTGTGTCCAACCCAGATTTGCTTGTATCTACCCCAGCACTTAGTACAGTGCCTGGCACGTAGTAAATGCTTAACAAATACCACAGTTGTAATTTTTATTACCCCAGTGCTTAGTACAGCGTTTGACACAAAAATAAGCGCTTCATAAATACTATCATTAATTATTATCAAAGGATGGGGTTGGGTGGGAAGTGTGGGGGGATGAGGCTTGATTATGCTTGGTAAATAAAGAAAATAAAATAAATAAATAAAATTTATTTATTTTATCTGTACATATTTGTACATATTTATTCTATTTATTTTATTTTGTTAATATGTTTTATTTTGTTGCCTGTCTCCCCGCTCTAGACTGTGAGCCCGCTGTTGAGTAGGGACCGTCTCTATATGTTGCCAACTTGTACTTCCCCAGTGCTTAGTCCAGTGCTCTGCACACAGTAAGCACTCAATAAATACAACTGAATAAATGAATGAATGAATCCTTCGTAGGGACTGGAAGTGTTTGGAGGAGTCTTTCCTGGTTCCCGTGACAATTTCCAGCTCCCCAGATTCTCCACCTAGGGATTCCAGGATCTGGAGATCAGGGAAGTGGGGCAAGAATCTCTTCAATTGTTGCCTAGAGACCCAAGCACTATCGGGATGGGGATACTGCCCGTCTGCCCTGTGGCTTCCTGCCACCCTTAGCATTATGTGATCTTCCTCCCCCTCAAGAACTTTGGTCCCTTCTGCCCCAAACTCCAGGAATCAATCAATGCTATTTACTGAGTGCTTACTGTGTGCAGAGCACTACCACTAAGTGCTTGGGAGAGTATGGCAAACCGGATGGAGCATGCACTTGAAAGTCAGAAGGTCTTGGGTTCTAATCCCTGCTCTGCCACTTGTCGGCTGGGTGACTTTGGGCAAGTCACTTTACTAATCTAGGTCTCAGTTACCTCATCTGTCAAATGGGGATTGACACCGTGAGCCCCATTTGGGACAGGGACTGTGTTCAACCCGATTTGCTTGTATCCACCCCCATGCTTAGTACAGTGCCTGGCACATAGTAAGCCTTAACAAATCCATAATTATTATTATTTTTATTACAATACAGCAGAGTTGCCCTGCTCATAGGGAGAAGCATCATGGCCTAGTGGAAAGAGCCTGGACCTGGCAGTGAGAAGATTTGGGCCCAAATCCTGGCTTCGCTACTTGTCCACTATTTGACCATCAGCAAGTCACTTCGCTTCTCTATGCCTCAGTTCCCTCATCTGCAAAATGAGGATTCAGTATCTGTTCTCCTTCCTACTTAGGCAGTGAGCTCCATGTGGGGTTTGATTAGCTTGTATCTACACCAGCGCTTAGTACAGTGCACATAGTAAACATTTAACAAATACCACAATTAATGATAATAATAATAATAATAATAATAGCCTTACAGTCTATAGGGGTGTAAGCAGGGGCTCTGAGGTCCTAGAGAATCTGTGGAGTAGAGGGGGCTGGTTGTGGGTGAGCCAGTAAGGAAATAGTGGAAGAAGCAATACAAATCAGAGGCTTCAACAAGCATGACTCACAATAATAATAATAATAATAATAATAATAATAATAATAATAATAATAATAACAATAGCATTTATTAAGCACTTACTATGTGCAAAGCACTTGTAAGTGCTGGGAAGGTTACAAGGTGATCAAGTTGTCCCATGGGGTGCTCACAGTCTTAATCTCCATTTTACAGATGAGGTAACTGAGGCACAGAGAATAATAATAATGATGATGATGATGATGGCATTTATTAAGTGCTTACTATGTGCAAAGCACTGTTCTAAGCACTGGGGAGGTTACAAGGTGTTCAGGTTGTCCCATGCGGAGCTCACAGTCCTACTCCCCATTTTACAGATGAGGGAGCTGAGGCCCAGAAAAGTGAAGTGACTTGCCCAAAGTCACGCAGCTGACAATTGGAGGAGTGGGGATTTGAACCCATGACCTCTGACTCCAAAGCCCGGGCTCTTTTCACTGAGCCTAAGTGACTTGCCCAATAATGACAGTGTGGTAGCATTAAGTGTTTACCATGTGCCAGGCACTAAGTAGAAACAAGATAGCCAAATTAGATGTAGTTCCCTGTCCCACATGGGGCTCACAGTCTAAGAGGGAGGGAGGAGAACATTTTATCCCCATTTTACAGGTGAGCAAACAGAGGCACTCAGAAAATTAAGTGACTTGCCCAAGTTCCCATAGGAGGCAAGTGGCAGAGCTGGGGTTCGAGTGAAGCTAATTAATTAATTAATTAATGATGGTATTTGTTAAGTGCTTACTATGTGCCAAGCACTGTTCTAAGTGCTGGGGTAGATACGAGGTAATTAGGTTGTCCCACGTGGGGCTCACAGTCTTAGTCCCCATTTTACAGATGAGGTCACTGAGGCTCAGAGAAGTGAAGTGAGTTGTCCAAAGTTACATAACTAATAAATGGCAGATCCAGGGTTAGAGAAGCAGTGTGGCTCAGTGATAAGAGCATGGCCTTTGGAGTCAAAGGTCATGGGTTCAAATCCCCACTCCACCAATTGTCAGCTGTGTACCTTTGGGCAAGTCACTTAACTTCTCTGGGACTCAGTTCCCTCATCTGTAAAATGGGGATTAAGACTGTGAGCCCCCCGTGGGACAACCCGATCACCTTGTAAACTCCCCAGCGCTTAGAACAGTGCTTTGCACATAGTAAGTGCTTAATAAATGTCATCATTATTATTATTAGTATAACCTCTGACTCCCAAGCCCATGGTCTTTTCACTAAGCCACACTGCCTCTCTTCTGGGTTGGAAAGTTAGTTTTGGTCTTTTATTTGACCTGACTATGTGCCAAGCACCATACTAAACACTGGGCTGAGTACGAGATTAGAGTTCAGACTCAGTCTCTCCCACGTGGAGCTCACCATCTTTGGATTTTGTGGGTGGGAGGTTGGGTAGAGAGGGAGTGACTGTGGGCTGGATGGGGGGAAATGAGGGTGCCCTGGGGAGCAGTCTTGAGAATAGCGGGGGTGACGAGGGCATCAGTGGCCGTGGGGACCACCGTGGAGGTAGCCCCCTGTGGGTGTCTGTGTGTGAGTGAAAGGGGGCTCTGGTGGGCTGCCACGGGCCCCTGGGTTTGTGTTTGTGCTCCAGGCCAGGTCTGTGGAGGAGGGAATGTGGGGTGCGGGGAGCGGGAGGGTGAGGCTGGAGCTGAAACAATTGTGTCTGCGCCTCTGTGGGCCGTGCGCGGGCATCACGGGGAGAAGCAAAATTGCCCTCTCTGGCAGCAGACATGTCCCCAGCATGTTCACCGTGCCCCTCGGGGCAGGGCATATCGGGAACATAGCCTCAATCACCCTGACAGGGCCGCTTAGTTTCAGCAGGAGGAGGGGACTTGTCGCTCTGATGGAGATTTGCGGGGCAGCGGGCAGTGGTGGGGTGAGCGGAACGGCGATGCTGTGACTGAGGGGTCCTCATCTCGCAAAGAGGGGGCTGGGAGAGGAGGGCTGCAACCTTCTGGGGGCTCTCCAACCCAGTGCGCCTGTGGAGCCGGGAAGTTCAGCATTCTGGCCTCTTGGGTCAAGCTCGTGAGTGCTAGGGATGTGCCTGGAATGCTTGATGGAATAGGATGAGATGGATTTCTTCCCTTCTCCCCTCCCCCTGACCTCTCCTTGTTCCTCATTCCTCCCCTCCTGAGCAGATTTCAAGTTCACCCGCAAAGTAGTTTAGTCCCAACTGCTTCTTCCCTGGACTTTTTTTATATTTTATTTTTACGGCACTTAAGTGCTCACTATGTGTCAAGCACTCTTCTAAGCACTGGGGTAGATATAAATCAATCAGGTTGGACAGAGTCCCTGCCCCACAGTCTAAGTAAGAGGGAGAACAGGTATTGATTGCATCCCCATTTTTCAGTTGAGGAAACTGAGGCCCAGAGAAGTGAAGTGACTTGCCCAAGGTCACACAGCAGGAAAGTGGTGGAGCTGGGATTAGAACCCAGGTCCTCCGACTTCCAGGCCTCTGAATTCCACAGGCCTATCTTCCCATGCTCCCCCTCCCCGCCTCCACAGCCAACATAGCCGGCTCCTGGGCTGCATTCATTCATTTATTTATTCAATCGTATTTATTGAGCGCTTACTGTGTGCAAAGCACTGTACTAAGCGCTTGGGAAGTACAAGTCGGCAACATATAGAGACAGTACCTACCCAACAACGGGCTCACAGTCTAGAAGGGGCAGACAGACAACAAAACAAAACAAATTAACAAAATAAAATAAATACCTGGGAGAGCACGGTACAAAAGAGTTGGTTGACCTGTTCTCTGCCTATAAGGAGTTGACAATCTAGAGGGGGAAGACATACATTAATATAAATTAATGTTAGAGAAATTAATGTTAGAGAAGCAGCGTGGCTCAGTGGAAAGAGCACAGGCTTGGGAGTCAGAGGTCATGGGTTCAAATCCCGGCTCCACCACTTGTTAGCTGTGACTTTGGGCAAGCCACTTAACTTCTCCGTGCCTCAGTTACCTCATCTGTAAAATGGGGATTAAGACTGTGAGCTCCTGAGACAGGAGTCCATGAGGGGTGGAGAGGGAACTTGGGAATGGGAGGAATGGAGAGAATTTTGTCCCGATCCCTCCCTCCTGAGGTCAGGGGACTCAAAGAGGTGAGAGAGGGAGGGCTTGAGAGATGGGAATTGTGTTTCCCGACGTGCAAATCCAGGGTTGTCTGACAGAAGACAGGGTCCACGGTCCAACTGCTTTTTACGGGGAATCCGTTCCTGATGGAGCAAACGGGGTGGGCCTGGCTCGGACAAGTGGGAGCTCGGAGGTTGCGAATGGCCGCAGGCTTTCCCCGGGAACCCGAGGAGAAAAGTAGGTGCCAGAGGGTAGTGATTGATTGGCAGGGTATTCGGTTGGCATCCACTGGCCCATCACCTGGGAGGGTACCCATTTCCCCCGTGGGTGCTTTTGGCCTGCCTTGATAACCCTGCAATCGCTATTAGTCTGACTCCACTGTAGGTCCCAAAACTATTAAATAGCTATCACTTAGACTGTGAGTCCCATGTGGGACAGGGACTGGGTCCAATTTGATTATCTTGTGTCTAAGCCAGTGCTTACTACAGTGCTTGGCCCATAGTAAGTCAATCGTATTTGAGCGCTTACTGTGTGCAGAGTACTGTACTAAGCACTTGGGAGAGTACAATATAACAGTACAACAGATACAATCCCTGACCGCAATGAGCTTACAGTATAGCGTAAGTGTTTACAGCCTAGTAAGTTCTTAGCAAGTGCTATAATAATGATAATAATAATAATAATAATAATAATAATAATAGTAATAGTAGTAATGACACGTTGGCGTGTCTGCTGAGAATGAGATCTCCCAGGCTAGGGAAGTGGTGGGATGTCCTCTAGACTGTAAGCTCATTGTGGGAAGGAAATAGGTCTACCAATTCTGTTGTGTTGTACTCTCTCAAGTGCTTAGTACAGTGTTCTGCACACAGTAAGTGCTCAATAAATGCCATTGATTGATTAATTGATGCCCTCTCCTAAGGCACCAAAATCCACCTATCTCCAGGATACATCCATCTAGCTCTCCAGTCCTGCAAAACCTTTCACAAAGTTAGGGACTTGATAATAACTGAGCCCCCTTTTTCCTCTCCTCCCCACCATTCCCCCCCACCCAACCTACCTCCTTCCCCTCGCCACAGCAGTCGTATATATTTGTACAGATTTATTACTCTATTTCATTTGTACATATTTACTATTCTATTTATTTTGTTAATGATGTGCATAGAGCTATAATTCTAGTTGTTCTGATGATTTTGCCCCCTGTCTCCATGTTTTGTTTTGTTGTCTGTCTCCCGCTTCTTGACTGTGAACCTGTTGTTGGGTAGGGACCGTCTCTATATGTTGCCGACCTGTACTTCCCAAGTGCTTAGTACAGTGCTCTGCACACAGTAAGCGCTCAATAAATGTGATTGAGTGAATGACAACAATATTCGTTAAGTCCTTACTCTGAGCCAAGTACTGTACTAAGCACTGGGGAAGATACGCAGATAACCAAGTCAGTCACGGTCCCTGTCCCTCACGGGGCTTACAGTCCAAGAAGGAAGGAAAAACATTTTGCAGATGAGGGATCTGAGGAGCTAAAAAGTAATATAGCTTGCCCAAGGTCACCCGGCAGATAAGTGGCAGAGCCTGCTTTAGAACCCAGGTCCTCTGACTCCTGGGCCTGTTGTCTTTTCACTAGGCTACGCAGCTTTAAATGGTTTTCCTCCTCATCCTCAGAGACACGTGGCCCTACCCTTGTTCCTGATGCAGTGTTTCGCTCTGTCTCCTCCTTGACTCTAAGGACAAACTGTGGACTAACTAGATGGATGGGGTTCTTCAGAACCAGAGAGAGAGAGAGAACAACTCCTGTCTCTGTCTCTCTCGCTCTGTCTCTCTCTGTTGTTCTCCCCTGCTATCTCTGTGTCTCTCCCTCTCTCCCTCTCTTTCCTTGTCTCTCGTGGCCTAGTGGATAAAGCATGAGACTGGGATTCAGAAGGACCTGGGTTCTAATCTCGGCTCTGCCTCTTGTCTATTGTTTGACCTTGGGCAAGTCACTTCACTTATCTGGGTCTCAGTTCCCCCTCTCCTTTTAGACTGTGAGCCCACTGTTGGGTAGGGACTGTCTCTATATGTTGCCAATTTGTACTTCCCAAGCGCTTAGTACAGTGCTCTGCACATAGTAAGCGCTCAATAAATACGATTGATGATGATGATGATGATCTATAAAATGGGGATTAATAATAATAATAACAATAACAATAATAACAACATTTGTTAAGCACTTACTATGTGCCAGGCACTTGGGGGGATACAAGGTAATCGGGTTGTCTCACATGGGGCTCACAGTCTTAATCCCCATTTTACAGATGAGGGAACTGAGGCACAGAGAAGTGAAGTGACTTGCCCAAAGTCACTCAGCTGACAAGTGACAGAGCTGGGATTAGAACTCCCAAGCCCAGGCTCTTTCCACTGAGCCACGCTGCCCCACATGGGACAGGGACTGTGCCCAACCTGATAAACTTGTGTCTACCCCAGTGTTTAGAATAGTGCTTGGTACATAGTAAGCAGTTAAATACCATCATTATTATTATTACTCTCTCTCTCTGCCCCCCTTATTCCTTCCTTCCCACATTGCTTGCTTCCTCCCCACCCCAATCCTTAGGGACTGCAATATTTGAGGTGGCACCTCAGTTCCAAGAACCCTTGCGCTCTCTCCCCCCAAGAAGAAAAGCCATCCAGCTGCCTATCGGAGCCAGGATTTGAGCTAAGGCAACAAATGCGTGCGGATGTTCTATGTCCTATAGATATTCTATTCTATTCTATTTATTTATTTTGTTAGTATGTTTGGTTTTGTTCTCTGTCTCCCCCTTTTAGACTGTGAGCCCACTGTTGGGTAGGGACTGTCTCTATATGTTGCCAATTTGTACTTCCCAAGCGCTTAGTACAGTGCTCTGCACATAGTAAGCGCTCAATAAATACGATTGATGATGATGATGATGATGATGTTTGTCCCCCTTGAGGTCAGACCCAAGACCCGAGTTCAGAGCCGAATGGCTTTTTGAAGCCCCACACGGGAGGTCGTGGGAGGGACAGCTCTTTAGGAGCGCTAGCCTGTTTGGGGAGGGAATTTGACGCTAGGAAGAGAAATGAGAAAGTGGGCAAATCTCATCACCCTGAGATCCCGAGATGGAGGGTGCTGGATAATGATAAACTACAGTTGTTCCTTTCCCCTGTATTATTAATCGCACTAGAAGGATGGTTTGCGCTGTAGCACAACAATGCATTATTAATAAGAGTAACTAGTGGTCAAGTCTTGTACTTAATCATAACACATCACTGATCCTGCTCTATATCCTGCTGTCCTGATGGAGACGCCCTCGGCCTGGGATCCTCCTCCCCCCGATTACATGCTGCTTTGATGGACGTAATCGTTTTCACAGTCACCGAGGCGTCTCATCAGATTTCCAGCGGTGGGGCAGCACGTTAAGGACTGATTCTTCCTCGTCTGTGTCCTTCAAACCTGCTGTATGCCCCTGGGACCCGGTTCCCTCAGAAATCAGATCCCCTGCGGCTTAAATCTGCCGAGCGCATCTCTACAACACCTGCTTTCTCCTCCTCCTCCTTCTTCAACTGTATTTATTGAGCGCCTACTGTGTGCACAGCACTGTACTAAGCACTTGGGAGAGAAGCAGCATGGCGTAGTGGATAGACTGTGGGCCTAGGAATCAGAAGGTCATGGATTCTAATTCCGGCTCCACCACTGTCTGCTACGTGACCCTGGGCAAGTCACTTCATTCATTCATTCATTCAATCATATATATTGAGCACTTACTGTGTGCAGAGCACTGTACTAAGCGCTTGGGAAGTACAAGTCGGCAATGTATAGAGATGGTCTCTACCCAACAACGGGCTCACAGTCTAGAGAAGCAGCGTGGCTCAGTGGAAAGAGCACGGGCTTGGGAGTCAGAGGTCATGGGTTCGAATCCCAGCTCAGCCACTTGTTAGCTGTGTGACCTTGGGCAAGCCACTTAACTTCTATGTGCCTCAGTTACCTCATCTGTAAAATGGGGATTAAGACTGTAAACCCCAAGTGGGACAACCTGGTCACCTTGTATCCCCCCCAGCGCTTAGAACAGTGGTTTGCACATAGTAAGTGCTTAACAAATACCATCGTTATTATTATTAGAAGGGGGAGACAGACAACAAAACAAAAGAAGTAGAAAGGTGTCAAAATCGTCAGAATAAACAGAAGTATAGCCAGAGAAGCAGTGTGGCTCAGTGGAAAGAGCCCGGGCTTTGGAGTCAGAGATCATGGGTTTGAATCCCCACTCCGCCAATTGTCAGCTGTGTGACTTTGGGCAAGTCACTTCACTTCTCTGTGCCTCAGTTACCTCATCTGTACAATGAGGATGAAGACTGTGAGCCCACGTGGGACAACCTGATCACCATGTAACCTCCCCAGTGCTTAGAACAGTGCTTTGCACACAGTGAGCACTTAATAAATGCCATCATTATTATCACTTCTCTGTGCCTCAGTCACCTCGACTGTAAAATGGGGATTGAGACTGTGAGCCCCACGTGGGACAGGAACTGTGTCCAACCTGATTTGCTTGGATCCACCCCAGCGCTTAGTACAGTGCCTGGCACATAGTAAGCACTTAACAAATGCCATCAACACCATCATTATTATTATAGAACAATCCACAGCCAGCCCCAGCCTCTTGGTAAGCTCAGAACAGATCACGACCAGCACCTGCTAAAAGAGGGCATCTGCAGGGGAAGTGGCTTTGGGCAAGTCACTTCACTTCTCTGTGCCTCAGTTACTTCATCTGTAAAATGGGGATGAAGACTGTGAGCCCCCCCCCCGGGACAACGTGATCACCTTGTAACCTCCCCAGCACTTAGAATAGTGCTTTGCACATAGTAAGTGCTTAATAAATGCCATCGTTATTATTAAGTGGGGGGTGTTGTGGGGAGGAAGGAGAGGAAGGGAGGCTGAGTGATGGGGAGGCAGTGGCTGACCATGCCCAGTCCTGGTTGGGCAGCGCAGCCTTGGACACAGTTTGGAATATGGTGGGTGAGTGGAGAACCACCAGAGAAGTGCCTGTTGGCATGTAAAGGGTCTCATCGTGGTAGATAATAATAATAATAATGATAATAATTTTGGTATTTGTTAAGCACTTACTATATGCCAAGCACTGTTCTAAGCGATGGGGAAGATACAAGGTAATCAGGTTGTCCCACATGGGCCTCACAGTCTTCATCCCCATTTTACAGATGAGGAACTAAAGCACAGAGAAATGAAGTGACTTGCCCAAAGTCACACAGCTGATAAGTGGCGGAGATGGGATTAGAACCCATGACCTCTGACTCCCACCGCGCTCTTTCTTGCGTGGGGAGGCCCAGATCCCGTATCCCTTGACGGCCACACAAGCGTCTGTGGGTCCGGAGATTTCCCGGTGCAATTTCTTTGCTGGCACGGGCCCCTCGCTGATCAGGATTATCCTTCATTTGATGTTTACTCACTTGGCTTCTCTTCTGAATTCTAAAGCGTCTGCATCCAACCCTGCCACGGTCTCTCCGCCAGCACTTACGCATTATCTGTTTTTATTAGAGTCAAGGTTGAGGAGGCTTCCTCCCGTTAAACCTCTATTTTCAGCTGCTTGTAACTTTCCAAAACAATTCCCCTCGGGCCTAGACTTCCCCGGCCTTGTTTGCCAAACAGAGGTGAGATCGGCAGGATGGTCGGAGTGGCCTAGCCTTGCTGACGTCTCTGAAGGACACTCAGAGAAAGTGTCTGGAGGGGCCGGAGGGAGGGCAGGGAGCCCGAGCTCCTTTTATTTTCCCCTTCGTTCTCGTTTTCTTTTTCAAACAGCGAGGAAATGAGCTGCCCTGATCCCTAGGTGGGTGGAGGTTTTAGTTGGAGAGACACTGCGAACTTCCAAACGCAAGTGCGGCCTGAACCTTGAGCCTCGCGGACAATGGTTTAATATTAAGCTCTGCTGTCATTTCCTCCTCCAGCTCCTCCGTCCCGCCTGTCCTCTGGCCCCCGCCCCAAGGCCCCGGCACCTCCTCCCGCTGCTTCCTCCGAGGGGAAACAGTGGGTTCTTCCCTGAGAGAAAGGAGCCTCTCTTCCCCTGCCAGGTCAAGGGTGGGGCTGGGGCCGGGCACCCCTCCCTTCTTCCTCCCCCCCTCCCCCGCGCCCTCCCGGGTCCCGAGTGGTGGTCCTCCTCCTCCTTCCTCCTCCCCCTCCTTTATCTTCCTTCCTCCTCCTCCTCCTAAGCGCTTAGTACAGTGCTCTGCACATAGTAAGCGCTCAATAAATACGATTGATGATGATCTTCCTTCCTCCTCCTCCTCCTCCTCCTTCTTCCCGTCCTTCCTCCTCCTCCCCCTCCTTCTCTTTCCCTCCTCCTCCTCCTCTTTCCTCCTCCTCCTTCCTCCTCCTTCTTTCTCCTCCTTCTCCTTCTCCTTTCACCTCTTCCTTCTTCCTCCTCCCTCTCTTCCTCCTCCTTCCTCTTCCTTCCTCCTCCTCCTCCTTCTCTTTTCTCCTCCTCCTCCTCGTTCCTCCTCCTCCTCCTTCTCTTTTCTCCTCCTCCTCCTCGTTCCTCCTCCTCCTCCCTCCTCCTCCTTCCTCCTCGTCCTTCTTCCTCCTCCCTCTCCTCCTTCTCCTTCCTCCTCCTCCTCCCTCTCCTCCTCCTTCCTCCTTCTCTTTCCTCCTCCTCCCTCTTCTCTTTCGTCGTCCTCCTCCTTCCTCCTTCTCCTTCCTCCTCCTCCCTCCTTCTCCTTCCTCCTCCTCCCTCTTCTCTTTCGTCGTCCTCCTCCTTCCTCCTTCTCCCTCTCCTCCTCCTCTTCCTCCTCCCTCTCCTCCTCGACCTCCTTGTCCCCCTGTCATCCTCCTCCCTCTCCTCCCTCTCCTCCTTCCTCCTTCCTCCCTCTCCTCTTTCGTCATCCTCCTCCTTCCTCCTTCTCCCACTCCTCCTCCTCTTCCTCCTCCCCCTTCCTCCTTCTCCCACTCCTCCTCCTCTTCCTCCTCCCTCTCCTCCTCGACCTCCTCGTCCTCCCTTGTCATCCTCCTCCCTCTCCTCCTCCTCCTTCCTCCCTCCTCCTTCTTCTCCTCCTTCTCTTTCCTCCTCCCTCTCCTCCTCCTCCTTCTCCTCCCTCTCCTCTTTCGTCATCCTCCTCCTTCCTCCTTCCTCCCTCCTCCTCCTCCTCTTCCTCCCTCCTCCTCCTCCTCTTCCTCCTCCTCCTCCTCCCTCTCCTCTTTCGTCATCCTCCTCCTTCCTCCTTCCTCCCTCCTCCTCCTCTTCCTCCTCCTCCTCCTCCCTCTCCTCTTTCGTCATCCTCCTCCTCCCTCCTCCTCCCTCTCCTCTTTGGTCGTTCTCCTCCTTCCTCCTTCTCCCTCTCCTCCTCCTTCTTCCTCCTCCCTCTCCTCCTCCTCCTCGTCCTCCTCGTCCTCCTCCCGGCATCCTTCTTCTTCCTCCCTCTCCTCCTCCTCCTCCTTCCCCTCCCTCCTTCTCCTTCCTCCTCTTTCTCCTCCTCCTTCCTCCTCCCTCCTCCCTCTCCCCCTTCCTCCTCCTCCTCCTCCTCCTCCTCCCTGCCTTGTCGATTCACGCCGTTCGGTGGGTGGCAGCTAGCCGCCGATGCTGGTCCTTGGGGCCCGGCCCGGCCCGGCCCGGCCCGGCCTCCTCTTTCTGCCTCCTCCGTCCCCCGGCAGCCCTGGGGGGAGGCACAGGGCGTGGCGCTCGGAGCAAGACCTGGGCTGCTTCACAGTCCCTTCGAGACTGGGAGCCCGCTGTTGGGTAGGGACCGTCTCTATCTGTGGCCGACTTGTCCTTCCCAAGCGCTTAGTCCAGTGCTCTGCGCACAGGAAGCGCTCAATAAATACAATTGAATGAATGAATGAATGGGGGAGGGTCCCCTCTCCCTGGTCCTTCTAGACTGTGAGCCCACTGTTGGGTAGGGACCGTCTCTATATGTGGCCAACTTGGACTTCCTAAGCGCTTAGTCCAGTGCTCTGCACACAGTAAGCGCTCAGTAAATACGATTGAATGAATGAATGAATGAATGAATGGGGGAGGGTCCCCTCTCCCTGGTCCTTCTGGACTGTGAGCCCACTGTTGGGTAGGGACCGTCTCTATATGTGGCCAACATGTACTTCCTAAACGCTTAGTCCAGTGCTCTGCACACAGTAAGCACTCAGTAAATACGATTGAATGAATGAATGAATGAATGAATGGGGGTGGGTCCCCTCTCCCTGGTCCTTCTGGACTGTGAGCCCACTGTTGGGTAGGGACCGTCTCTATATGTGGCCAACATGTACTTCCTAAACGCTTAGTCCAGTGCTCTGCACACAGTAAGCGCTCAGTAAATACGATTGAATGAATGAATGAATGGGGGAGGGTCCCCTCTCCCTGATCCTTCTAGACTGTGAGCCCACTGTTGGGTAGGGACCGTCTCTATATGTGGCCAACTTGTACTTCCCAAGCGCTTAGCTCAGTGCTCTGCACACAGTAAGCGCTCAATAAATACGATTGAATGAATGAATGAATGAATGAACGGGGAAGGGTCCCCTCTCCCTGGTCCTTCTAGACTGTGAGCCCACTGTTGGGTAGGGACCGTCTCTATATGTGGCCAACTTGTACTTCCCAAGCGCTTAGCTCAGTGCTCTGCACACAGTAAGCGCTCAATAAATACAATTGAATGAATGAATGGTCCCCGGGCGTCGCCTCCGGGCAGGCCTCCAGGGGTGGCCGCAGGGGGGCAGCCGAGGCCCCGCTCAGCACCGCGGACAGCGCCCCCCACCGCCCACGTCAGCACGGTGGACAGAGGCGCCGGGCCCTTCCCTCCCTCATTCCTTCCTTCATTCAATCGTATTTATTCATCATCATCATCATCATCATCATCATCATCATCATCATCATCATGGCATTTGCGAAGCGCTTACTATGTGCCAAGCACTGTTCTAACCGCTGGGGGGATACAAGGCGATCGGGTTGTCCCCCTTGGGGCTCACGGTCTTCATCCCCATTCTATAATAATAATGATGGCATTTATTAAGCGCTTACTACGTGCAAAGCACTGTTCTAAGCGCTGGGGAGGTTACAAGGCGATCAGGTTGTCCCGCGGGGGGCTCACAATCTGAATCCCCATTTTACAGATGAGGGAACTGAGGCACAGAGAAGTTGAGTGACTGGCCCAAAGTCACACAGCTGACTATTGGCGGAGCCTGGATTTGAACCCATGAACTCTGACTCCAAAGCCCGGGCTGTTTCCACTGAGCCACACTGCTTCCACTATTCTATCATAATAATAGTACTAATAATAATAATGACATTTGTTAAGCGCTTACTATGTGCCAAGCACTGTTCTAACCGCTGGGGGGATACAAGGCGATCGGGTTGTCCCACGTGGGGCTCACAGTCTTCATCCCCATTCTATCATAATAATAGTAATAATAATAATAATGGCATTTGTTAAGTGCTTACTATGTGCCAAGCACTGTTCTAAGCGCTGAGGGGATACAAGGCTATCGGGTTGTCCCCCGTTGGGCTCGCAGTCTTCATCCCCATTATATACTGATAATAATAATGACATTTGTTAAGCGCTTACTATGTGCCAAGCACTGTTCTAAGCGCTGGGGGGATACAAGGCTATCGGGTTGTCCCCCGTGGGGCTCGCAGTCTTCATCCCCATTCTATTATAATAATAATAATGACATTTGTTAAGCGCTTACTATGTGCCAAGCACTGTTCTAAGCGCTGGGGGGATACAAGATGATCGGGTTGTCCCTCGTGGGGCTCACAGTCTTCATCCCCATTCTATAATAATAATAATAATAATAATAATAATAATAATAATAATAGCATTTGTTAAGCGCTTACTGTGTGCCAAGTACTGTTCTAAGCGCTGGGGGGGATACAAGGTGATCGGGTGGTCTCACATGGGGCTCACAGTCTTCATCTCCATTCTACAGATGAGGGAACTGAGGCACAGAGAAGTCATGACATGCCCAAAATCACACAGCTGACAAGTGGTGGAGCCGGGATTAGGACCCATGACCTCTGGCTCCCAAGCCCAGGCTCTTTCAACTGAGCCATGCTGCTTCTGTAATGATATTAAGTGCTCACTGTGTGCGGGGCACTGGACTAAGTGCCTGGGAATGTGCAATCCGACAAAAAACAGTGACAGTCCCTGCCCACAACGGGCTCGCAGTCTAAGGGGAGGAGATGGACATCAATACAAAGAAATAAAGCTACAGATAATAATAATAACGGTATATGTTAAGTGCTTACTATGTGCCAAGTACTGTTTTAAGCACCGGGGGATACAAGGTGATCAGGTTGTCCCACGTGGGGCTCACAGTCTTCATCCCCATTCTACAGATGAGGGAATTGAGGCACAGAGAAGTCAAGTGACTTGCCCAAAGTCACACAGCTGGCAAGTGGTGGAGCCGGGATTAGAACCCATGATCTCTGACTCCCAAGCCTGGAGTCTTTCCACTAAGCTACGCTGCCACTCTGCTGCTACAGATATGTACATATGTGCTATGGGGCTGGGTGGGGGGAGAGCAAAGGAAGCAAGTCGGGGTGATGCAGAAGGGAGTGGGAGATGAGAAAAATTGGAGCTTAGTCTGGGAAGGCCTCTTGGAGGAGATGCCCCCCCCCACATCCCAGCTTATTGTTCATTCATTCATTCAATCGTATTTATTGAGTGCTTACTATGTGCAGAAAACTGTACTAAGCTCTTGGGAGAATGCAATAGAACAATAAACAGGCACATTCCCTGCCCACAACGAGCTTACAGTCTATAGTGGGAAAAAGTGCCTACCAACTCTGTTATAGTCTCCCAAGTGCTTAGGGGATGGCATTTGTTAAGCACTTACTATGTGCAAAGCACTGTTCTCAGCGCTGAGGGGATACAAGGTGATCAGTTTGCCCCACGTGGGGCTTCACAGTCTTAATCCCCATTTTACAGATGGGGGAACTGAGGCTCAGAGAAGTTAAGTGACTTGCCCAAGGTCACACAGCAGACATGGGGTGGAGCCGGGATTCGAACCCATGACCTCTGACTCCAAAGCCCGTGCTCTTTCCTCTGAGCCACGCTGCTTCTCCTTAAGTGGTTAGTATAGTGCTCCATGTTTTGTTTTGTTGTCTGTCTCCCCCTTCTAGACTGTGAGCCCATTGTTGGGTAGGGACCGTCTCTGTATGTTGCCGACTTGTACTTCCCAAGCGCTTAAGTACAGTGCTCTGCATACAGTAAGCGCTCAATAAATCCGATTGAATGAATGAATGAATGACTGCTCTGTTCACGGTAAGGACTCAATAAATACTGTTGATTGATTAGAGTTGGCTGGACTCCCTTAGTTGGAGACCCCTGGGCTGGGGGTTTGGTCAGTGAGCCCCCAATGGGGGAGGGAGAGCTGGAGCCTGAACTGCCCCCGCTGCAGTACCAGAAGGATTCAACTCTCCCCTTTGATGACATTGCCACTTTCAACTTTGTCTTCCTATCCCTTTCCTTGGAGATATCTTTTCATCATCCTTCCCCTCCCCACAGCACCTGTACATATGCTTGTACGTATTTATTACTCCATTTATTTATTTTATTTGTACGTATTTATTCTATTTATTTTATTTTGTCAATATGTTTTGTTGTCTGTCTGCCCCTTCTAGACTGTGAGCCGCTGTTGGGTAGGGACCGTCTCTAGATGTTGCCAACTTGTACTTCCCAAAGCACGTAGTACAGTGCTGTGCACACAGTAAGCGCTTAATAAATACGATTGAATGAATGAATGAATGAATGCAATCTGAAGAGGGTTAGTGCCCAGGAACACACGAGGTTAGAGGGGAGATGTCAGAGTCCTTGCCTCATGTCCATGAGGGGGGAATAGGTCACAGGAAAGAGAACTGGGAATCCGGGATCTTGCTACATAGACTGACTCTGCAGCCACCCTAGCAGTCAACCCAGTAGAACTTGTGGGGAGTGAGGGCAGAGATAAAGGAAAATGGGGTGTTTTTGAGAAAGCAACAGCCAACAGCTCCCTCACCTGCTCTCCTGCTGCGAGGAAGTCCAGGGCCTCTCGGGCCTCTCTCACCCATTGTTCGTAGGGAAGCAAAATAATAATATAATAATAATAATAATAATAATAATAATAATGATGTCTATTAAGCACTTACTATGTGCAAAGCACTGTTCTAAGCACTGGGGAGGTTACAAGGTGATCAGGTTGTCCCACGGGGGGCTCACAGTCTTAATCCCCATTTGACAGATGAAGTAACAGAGGCCCAGGGAAGTGAAGTGACTTGCCCAAAGTCACCCAGCTGACAATTGGCAGAGCGGTGATTTGAACCCATGACCTCTGACTCCAAAGCCCGGGCTCTTTTCCACTGAGCCATGCTGCTTCTCATAAGACAGAGAGACACACACACACACACAAAGAGCTAGGGAGAGACACACATTTAATAATAATAATAATGGCATTTGTTAAACACTTACTATGTGCAAAGCACTGTTCTAGGCGCTGGGGAGGTTACAAGGTGATCAGGTTGTCCCATGGGGGGCTCACAGTCTTAATGCCCATTTTACAGGTGAGGTAACTGAGGCCCAGAGAACTGAAGTGACTTGCCCAAAGTCACACAGCTGACAATTGGCAGAGCCAGGATTTGAACCCATGACCTCTGACTCCAAAGCCCGGGCTCTTTTCCACTGAGCCACACTGCTTCTCAAAAGACAGAGAGAGACAAAGAGCTAGGGAGAGAGACAAAGATCTAGGGAGAGACACACATTTGCGTGCGTCACTTTTGAGACTGACTGTAGTGCTGGGGGCTTCGTTTCAGTCAGTACATCCCCAGTGTGTGAGCCAAGACTACTGTGCTCTTGGGTGGTTTAAAGCATCGCAAGCTGGGGTCCATGTTCTTCTCTGTTCATCATTTGGCTATTTATGTAAGACGCCGTGTCTATGTTCTTGACAGTGTGGGTGTGTCTGTGGTTGTGGGGAATATGCCAGCGTGTGGAACTCTAGCATGGGGGTTGGAGAGACTGTGTTTGTGTGTGTGAGGGGCGGAGGGGGGAGAACTGGAAACTGGGGAAAACTCTCCTAAGCACTTCCCCTCATTCCAGTTTCCCAGGTCTGGAACTTGTCCTCGGAAGTCAGCTGCCTGCCTATCTCCCGCACCCCTCCCCAGGTGCCTAAGGAGTCATCCCTTCTCATTTCCCATCCCTCCTCATCCATTAATCACGGCCTCCCTCTGACAGGAGGAAGAGGAGAAGGAGAAGGAAGAAGAGGAGCAGCTGAGAAGGAGCTGTGGAACTGGGGCTCAGCTCCAGGCCAAGGACAGGGGTCATGTCCCGCAGCTCCTCTCCCCTACACAGTCCATCTCCTCCCTTTGGCGGTGGAGACTCTAAGACCATGCAACCTCTCGCCCACTCCCATATCCACCTCTTCCACCCCCAATCTCTGCCAATCTGTTCCAGGGTAAGGGCGAGGAAAGATTCCTCTCCTTCCTCCCCACCTCCCATCTTCTCTCCCGTGGAGCCAGGAATGCATCTTCCTGATTTGGGTGGGGAGATCGAGGTAGGACGGGGGACGCCTCGAGTCTCCTGGGACTCGGGCACTGTTGGAAAGAGAAGCCAGCGGCCTAACTCCCAGATCTAGAATCTGTCATGGGCTACCTTTCTGTGTCCAGATTTCCATGCTCACCACTTAATTTCCAGACAATTCCTTCTGCTCCCATACCCAGCTGAACAGAAGGGAGCCAAGGTACCCCAGACTTCTGGGCTTCGCCCAGTTCTCACTGGTATCGCTTCTTCCCCTCCCCACCTTGCTTGGCAGGGCAGGAAGGATCCCTGTGGTCAGATGAAACTTTCAGAAATAGGTTGTTTGCTTCCTTCAATCCTACCACCCAAGAGATAGAGAGAAAGAGAGAGAGACTGGCCTATTGCCGTGGCTATGTCCTCTGGTGTCCCTGAGGTGTGGAGGGGAATGGATGAGTATGAGGGGAAGGCAGAAGGAGTAGAAAGCTGGGAAGAAGTTGAGCATGAAGAGGAAAGTGAGGAGCCTTGGGACTAGTGGGAGGAGTGAATAGAATGGAAAGTCAGGGGTGGAGAGGAGTAAAGGGAGATTGAGTAGAGTTTTGGTGAACCCAAGATCCACCTTGTTTCCAAGAGCTCTCAAGGAGAGGACAATGGTGACTGTTGTGTTGGACCACCTGGTGTTCAGTAGGTCTTCAGAGGATTATGGTATGAGTACCTCCCTAGGTGGAGAGGAGAAGCTTGAAGCAGCATGGCTCAGTGGAAGAGAGCACTGGCTTTGGAGTCAGAAGTCATGGGTTTAAATCCTCGCTCCACCAATTGTCAGCTGTGTGACTTTGGGCAAGTCACTTCACTTCTCTGTGCCTCAGTTCCCTCATCTGTAAAATGGGGATGAAGACTGTAAGCCTCCCGAGGAACAACCTGATCACCTTGTAACTTCCCCAGCGCTTAGAACAGTGCTTTGCACATAGTAAGTGCCATTATTATTATTATTATCATCATCATCAATCGTATTTATTGAGTGCTTACTATGTGCAGAGCACTGTACTAAGCGCTTGGGAAGTACAAGTTGGCAACATATAGAGACTGTCCCTACCCAACAGTGGGCTCACAGTCTAAAAGGGGGAGACAGAGAACACAACCAAACATACTAACAAAATAAAATAAATAGAATAGATATGTACAGGTAAAATAAATAAATAGAGTAATAAATATGTACAAACATATATACATATATACAGGTGCTGTGGGGAAGGGAAGGAGGTAAGATGGGGGGATGGAGAGGGGGACAAGGGGGAGAGGAAGGAAGGGGCTCAGTCTGGATCACCTTGTAACCTCCCCAGCGCTTAGAACAGTGCTTTGCACATAGTAAGTGCTTAATAAATGCCATTATCATTATTACTGAAGAGATGTAGAGTACCATTTCACGGGGTGGGCGCAGTTTCATTTGGATGACACATCATTTCTCCCTGCAGCCTGATTTCTCTTATATCTAGTCTAATTTGTCTCAAGCCCTGAGCCTAATTTGCATGGCTGGATTATTATTATTATCATTAATTACCGCAAGCCAGCAAACCCTGGATGCCAAATTAAATCCATCCAGGGCTTCTCCCAGGCAGAGCCAAGCAAGGCGGGGAGGGGAAGAAGTGAGACCAGTGAAGCCAAGAAGTCTGGGGTACCCTTGGCCATCCTTGGAGTTGGAGCCTAGGAAATAGGTCCTAGGAAATAGGGATTCATTCATTCACTCAATCATATTTATTGAGCGCTTACTGTATGCAGAGGACTGTACTAAGTGCTTGGGAAGTACAAGTTGGCAACATATAGAGACGGTCCCTACCCAACAGTGGGCTCATTTCCTGTCTGGAACGAGGGGGAACAGAAAAGGGAGGCTCAGAAGTAAGGGAAGCAGCCAGTAGGATGGAGAAATGGGGAAATGCCCAGGAGGAAAAGGTCATCAAGATCACTGGGCAAGGCGTGTGTGTGTGTGTGTGTGTGTGTGTGTGTGTGTGTGTGTGTGTGTGTGTTGTTCATTCATTCATTCAATCATATTTATTGAGTACTTACTATGTGCAGGGCACTGTATTAAATGCTTAGGAGAGTACAATATAACAATATACAGACATGTTCCCTGCCCACAATGAGCTTCCATTCTAATAATAATAGTAATGGCATTTGTTAAGTGCTTGCTATGTGCACAGCACTGTTCTAAGCGCTGGGGGGGATACAAGGTGATCAAGTTGTCCCACGTGGGGCTCACAGTCTTAATCCCCATTTTACAGATGAGGTAACTGAGGCTCAGAGAAGTGAAGTGACTTCCCAAGGTCACACAGCAGACATGTGGCGGAGTTTGGATTCGAACCCATGACCTCTGACTCCAAAGCCCGTGCTCTTTCCACCGAGCCGCGCTGCTTCTACAGGGGGAGACCGACATTAATATAAATAAATGACAGATATGTACGAAGTGTTGTGGGGCTGGGGGGCGGTGAATGAAGGGAGCAAGGGTGATGCAGAAGGGAGAGGGAGAAGAAGAAAGGGGGGCTTAGTCGGAGAAGGCTTCTTGGAGGAGATGGGCCTTCACTAAGGCTTTGGAGGGGGAGAGAATAATTGTTGTGTAGGAGGTCTTGCAGCCCTGCAGCCAAAGGAACTGGTATCATTAGTTGCTCCCGACCTGTCACCAGGTGGTACTTAGCCCTCAGCCCCCAAACAAATCACCGGCAGTATTTGCTTTCCTGAGGGAAGATGAAGGTAATCTGTTTGCTTACTTGTTTGCTTTAGATAATTGTTGGGACCCTTTAATGTGAAGGGACTGTTTGTTGTTCAAGTTTGCTAAGCTGCAAAATCGAAGGTCAACCTCGCAACAAAGGGCGTGTTCCTGGCTGCCCGGGGTGGCACATACTGTGGGCAGGGGGGGTCTTCCACGTCACACCGGCTAGGGTTCCCCTGGCAGAAGAGATGTCTTCAAACCTGAGGAATGGAGAGAGCTAGATGGACGGATGGTTGCCTTGGTTCTAGCTTGTTGGGTCTCTCTGCATGTGCTTCATTTCCCCCATCTCCCTCCCCCTCCAGCTAGGACCAAAGGGCACCTGAGTCAGACCTGGAATGGGCAGTGAAGTAGACTTCCTGCTGAGAACCATCTCTGATTTAATAATAATAATAATAATAATAATAGCATTTATTAAGCACTTACTATGTGCAAAGCACTGTTCTAAGCCCTAGGGGGACACAAGGTGATCAGGTTGTCCCACGTGGGGCTCACAATCTTAATCCCCGTTAAGTAACTGGTAACTGAGGCACAGAGAAGTAATAATAATAATAATAATGGCATTTGTTAAGCACTTACTATGTGCACAGCACTGTTCTAAGGGCTGGGGGGATATAAGGTGATCAAGTTGTCCCACGTGGGGCTCACAGTCTTAATCCCATTTTACAGATGAGGTAACTGAGGCTCAGAGAAGTTAAGTGACTTGCCCAAAGTCACACAGCTGACAAGTGGCGGAGTCAGGATTTGAACCCATGCCCTCTGACTCCAAAGCCTGGGCTCTTTCCACTGAGCCATGCTACTTGATTTGGAGCTGGGAGGTGGGGAGCCCTCCCCCCTTTTTCCTCTCCTCCTCCTTCTCCCCTCCCCATCTCCTCCCCCGCCCTACCCCCTTTCTCTCCCCACAACACTTTATATATTTGTGCATATTTATTACTCTGTTTATTTTATTTGTACATATTTACTATATTTATTTTATTAATGTTGTGTATAGCGCTATAATTCCATTTATTCTGGTGATATTGACACCTGTCTACTTGTTTTGCGTTTTTGTCTGTCTCCCCCCATCTAGACTGTGAGCCAGTTGTTGGGTAGGGACTGTCTCTATCTGTTGCCGATTTGTACTTCCCAAGCGCTTAGTACAGTGCTCTGCACACAGTGAGTGCTCAATAAATACGATTGAATGAGAGGTGAGAGGAGAAAGGGGCAGAACTCCTGGGTTCTGACACATAGGGTGGGGTCACTGCCTCTCGGCCATCTGGCCTCAGAAAAGCATCTTCGGTTCCTCCCATGGAGGGGACAGGGAAGCCTTCAGACATTTGGCTGCCGATGGGGGGAATAATAACAATTAACAATAATTTTGGTATTTGTTAAGCGCTTACTATGTGCAAAGCACTGTTCTAAGCACTGGGGAGGATACACGGTGATCAGGTTGTCCCCTGTGGGGCTCACAATCTTAATCCCCATTTTCCAGATGAGGGAACTGAGGCCCAGAGAAGTGAAGTGACTTGCCCAAAGTCACACAGCTGACAAGCGGCGGAGCCGGGATTTGAACCCATGACCTCTGACTCCAAAGCCCTGGCTCTTTCCACTGAGCCACGCTGCTTCCGAGTGCTTCGACGCTGCATTATTGCTGCACAATAATAATCTGCCCCCATTCATTCATTCATTCATTCATTCATGTTTATTGAGCACTTACTGTGTGCAGAGCACAGTACTAAGCGCTTGGGAAGTACAAGTCTGCATGGGGTCATCATGTTAGGCTCTATGTGTGTGTGTGTGTGTGTGTTTGTGTGCTCGCAACACACCTCGATGGCATCATGGGGAGGTTGGTTTGTTTCTCTGGGAAGAACCGGACTCCACACCCAACTTGGATCAACAGTATTTACCGAGTGCCTCCTGTGCGCAAAGCATTGCACTAAACACTTGGGAAAGTACCAGAATTAGTAGGCATGATTAGTAGGTATTTTGTTGCCAACTTGTACTTCCCGAGTGCTTAGTATAGTGCACTGCACACAGTAAGCGCTCAATAAATACGATTGAATGAATGAATGAATGATCGATCCTTGCCCCAAGAAGCTTACAATCTACCGATCAATGGTATTTGCTGAATTCATTCATTCATTAATAAGACTAATGATGATGACATTTATTAAGCACTTACTATGTGCAAAGCACTGTTCTAAGCACTGTGGAGGTTACAAGGTGACCAGGTTGTCCCACGGGGGCTCACAGTCTTAATGCCCATTTTACAGATGAGGTAACCTGAGGCACAGAGAAGTGAAGTGACTTGCCCAAAGTCACCCAGCTGACAATTGGCGGAGCCGGGATTTGAACCCATGACCTCTGACTCCAAAGCCCATGATCTTTCCACTGAGCCACGCTGTTATTGAGCACTTACTGTGTGCAAAGCACTGTACTAAGTGCTTGGAAAGTACAATTTGGCAACAGATAGAGAAAATAATAATAATAATGATAGCATTTATTAAGTGCTTACTATGTGCAAAGCACTGCTCTAAGCGCTGGAGAGGTTACAAGGTGATCAGGTTGTCCCACGCGGGGCTCACAGTCTTAATCCCCATTTTACAGATGAGGTAACTGAGGCACAGAGAAGTGAAGTGACTTGTCCAAAGTCACCCAGCTGACAATTGGTGGAGCCGGGATTTGAACCCATGACCTCTGACTCCAAAGCCCCTGCTCTTTCCACTGAGCCACACTGCTTCTCCATGCTGCAAATCCCTACCCAACACCGGGCTCACAGTCTAGATGGGGGAATGCTGAATGCCTAGTGTGTGCAGAGCACTGTACTAAACACTTGGGAAAGTACAGTAGTTAGGAGGCATGAACCCTGTCCTCCAGGAGTTTCCAATCTATCAGCGATAAATTGTATCGTTGTGCCGTGAGAAGCAGCATGGCCCAATGGACACAGCACAGGCCTCGGAGTCAGAAGGACCTGGAATCTAATCCCACTTCCACCACTCGTCTGCTATGTGACCTTGGGCAAGTCACTTCTCTGTGCCTCAGTTACCTCATCGGTAAAATTGGCATTAATACCGTGAGCCCTCTGTGGGATATAGACTGTGTCCAACCTGATTAGCTTCTATCTATCCCAGTGCTTAGTATAGTGCCTGGCACATTGTAAGCACTTAACAAATACCATTTAAAAAAATGATATATGCTGAGTGCCTACTGTGGACGAGCACTATACTAAACACTTGGGAAAGTACAGTAGTTACTGGGTATGATTGCTATCCTCAAAGAGCTTACAATCAATCAGTGATATTTGTTGTGTGCTTACTGTGTGTAGAGCACTGCACTAAACATTTAGGAAAGTACAATAGCAGCGTGGCTCAGTGGAAAGAACACGGGCCTTGGAGTCAGAGATCATGGGTTCGAATCCCGGCTCCACCACATGTCTGTTGTGTGACCTTGGGCAAGTCACTTAACTTCTCTGAGCCTCAGTTACCTCATCTGTAAAATGGGGATTAAGACTGTTAGCCCCACGTGGGACAACTTAATCACCTTATATCCCCCCCAGCGCTTAGAACAGTGCTTTGCACATAGTAAGCACTTAACAAATGCCATCATTATTATTATTATTACTATTACAATAGGGTTAGTACACATGATCTTCTTCCCCTCAAGGAGCTTATCATCTAGCTATTGTGTTCCCCAGACATGTGCCACCTCTAACTTGAATGGGCACTTTCAAACTATTTTTGGGGGGTGAGGGGGGCGGTGGTAGGGTGCCCGTCTGGGCTGGGGAGGAAGGAACTCTCCAACAGGGCATCTTCTGCCCCATACCACTTTCCTGATCACTGGGAGTAAGGTCTTTGTGGCCTTGGTACCCATCTGGAGAAGCAGCGTGGCTCAGTGGAAAGAGCCTGGGCTTTGGAGTCAGAGGTCATGGGTTCAAATCCCAGCTCTGTCAATTGTCAGCTGTATGACTGGGCAAGTCAGTTCACTTCTCTGGGGCTCAGTTCCCTCATCTGTCAAATGGGGATGAAGACTGTGAGCCCCCCATGGGACAACCTGATCACCTTGTAACCTCACCAGCGCTTAGAACAGTGCTTTGCACATCGTAAGTGCTTAATAAATGCCATCATTACTATCATTATTATTAACACAGCTGGTGCCAGGTTAGGGAGCGGGGAGCCAGCCTTGGGAGAGAACTCTGCTCCAATCAATCAGTGAATCAATCAATATTTATTGAGCACTTACCGTGCGTAGAGCACCGTACTACAAAATTGGGAGAGTATGATACAATACAGTTGGTGGACTCGATCCCTGCCCTAAAGGAGTCTGAAGTAGGAGACAGACACTAATATAAATAAATCATTTATGCATATGGACAGAAATGTTCCGGGGCAGGGGGTGGGGTTGAATATCAAGTGCTCCATTCATGCATTCATTCATTCAATCGCATTTATTGAGCGCTTACTGTGTGCAGAGCGCTTGGGAAGTACAAGTCGGCGACATATACTGTCCCTACCCAACAACGGGCTCGCAGTCTAGAAGGGGGAGACAGACAACGAAACAAAACATGTGGACAGGTGTCAAGTCGTCAGAATAAATAGATTTAAAGCTAAAGGCATATCACAAACAAAATAAATAGTGTGTCCCTGTGGCAAAAGGAGGGGGGGGAGGGTAAGAAGCTGCTAATCCATGCTTTTCTCTTCCTCCTCCTCATCCTCCTCCTTCTCCCCTCCCAGGGGCACCCTCCCGTGATGTCCTGCTGGTCTCAGCCATCATCACCGTCAGCCTCAGCGTCACCATCGTCCTGTGCGGAATCTGCCAGTGGTGTCAGCGCAAACTGGTAAGGCCCATGGGGAGGTTTTGGGGGGCAGGGGTTGGGAGACCCTGGGACAGAGGAAGAGCCTCCCAGTTCTTACGCCACCCCCCACCCCCCAGACCTCCTGCAGTCCCCGACCGCCTCCCACGAACTACAACAGGGACCAGGTCTAATTCTCACCTGGGTATTGTCTCCCAGCGGTTAGTACAGTGCTCCGCGCACAGTAAGTTTAATAAATAGTGTCACTGCTACCTCTGGCCTTCACATTTCTAGCCCTGAAAGTCTGCACCGCCTGAGATGTGGACACAACCTCACAAAGATGCTCGCCATACGCCCATGGCCTAAACGCCCCCATACTCATGAATACCCTCAGAGAAAGAGTGTGACTCAGTGGAAAGAGTCGGGGCTTGGGAGTCAGAGGTCATGGGTTCAAATCTCAGCTCTGCCACTTGTCAGCTGTGTGACTTGGGGCAAGTCATTTAACTTCTCCGGGCTTCAGTTACCTCATCTGTCAAATGGGGATGAAGACTGTGAGCCCCACGTGGGACCACCTGATCACCTTGTCTCCTCCCCAGGGCTTAGAACAGTGCTTTGCACATAGTAATAATAATAATAATAATGGCA
This sequence comes from Tachyglossus aculeatus, assembly GCF_015852505.1. Taxonomy (NCBI): domain Eukaryota; kingdom Metazoa; phylum Chordata; class Mammalia; order Monotremata; family Tachyglossidae; genus Tachyglossus; species Tachyglossus aculeatus. The sequence goes on along the minus strand of NC_052087.1, from coordinate 35,930,508 downwards.
TTTATTAAGTGCTTACTATGTGCAAAGCACTGTTCTAAGAGCTGGGGAGGTTACAAGGTGATCAGGTTGTCCCACGAGGGGGACTCACAGTCTTAATCCCCATTTTACAGATGAGGTAACTGAGGCACAGAGAAGTGAAGTGACTTGCCCTTAACAAATGCCAACATTATTATCATTACCCTCTGCATTGACCCCACCCACCCACATACAGACTCACGCCTGCTGTCACCCTGACCTAACCACCCACCCACAGCAACGCTCATACACACGGATCTGTGCTCTTTCTCAAAGACCATACATTTGCGAGGAGACACACGCACACAAATAGAATCTGAAGCTCTCTCTCTCTCACACTCACACACACGCACTTGCATAAAATTCAGACATCAAAACCCTCGGGCTGGGGAGAGTAGAAGAAGGAGGTGGAGAGCCTGGGGGGCCTCCATAACAGAGACCACCAGTGGTCCAATCAGGAGCTGCTGTCCACACACCCTCCCCCCTTCCCCGCTGCCCCCTCTCCCCATCACATCTCCCCCTTCCCCTCACATCCATTCTGGCCCTCAGGTTTGTACAAACACAAACGGCTTCTTTTCATTTTTAACGAGGGCCGGGGAATTAACGAGTCGGATTAGACCATCAATAAGTAACGAGGCCTGTCAGGAATAGCATTAATCACCCTGGGAAGCTGGGGAGAAGTAGGATGGGGCGAAGGGAGGTGGGAGAATGAGCCTGCAGAGTGTACTGCAGTCTCTTCCCTCCCCCACTCCATCCTCCTAGCCTCCCCCAGGGCCGAGCATCCCCACCTTGTTTTGCCCCATGCCAGCCCTGTGCCACCCCCAAGCAAAACCAGTAAATTGTCACCCTAAATGTGGGTGGGCCCTATGAGGAGGGGACTGTTGGGGGAGGAGGAGAAGAAGGTAGGGGAAGAGATTATTATTATTATTATAATAAGACGGCTGTTTCCTGTCCTCATAATTGGATGAACCTCCATCATGCCCATCAGGGCTGGACAGGGAGTGCCTGCAATGAGAGGCCTTTTCTCAGTAGTCCCAAGCCCCTCAACAAGAGCCTCCCACCCTCCTCCTGATGCTATCAGTTTGAGGAACTCCAAGCCCCAGGCTTCGTTTCCTCAGCTGACTGGTACTGGGTGGAGAGTCAGTGAGGGGAAACTGAGGCCCAGAGGGGGCCGTGGGGGCTGCAGTGGGAGTCCAGTGGTGTACAGAGGGATGGGGTGGGGATGGACCAGCCTGTGCCCACCCTGGCTCCTTACTGGTAATGGCACAACTCAGCCTCTTTGCTCATCTCTGAGGCTTCTGTTCCACCCTGGAGAATGGGGCAGGGCAATGGGGTCTCCGGAAGGGCAGGGTAGTAAAGTTCCCAGGAGATCAAGCCATGGGATTCCCAGCGGGCAGAACGGTGGGGTTCCCAGGAGTCCAATCCGTGGGATTCCCAGGGCACAGAGCAGTGGAGTCCTGGGGGAGGGCAGAGCAGAAGGGTCAGTGGAAAGAGCCCGGGCTTGGGAATCAGAGGTCATAGGTTCTAATCCCGGCTCCACCACTTGTCAGCTGTGTGACTTTGGACGTCACTTAACTTCTCTGAGCCTCAGTTGCCGCATCTGTAAAATGGAGATTAAGACTATGAATCCCACATGGGACAACCTGATCACCTTGTATTCCCCCCAGTGCTTAGAACAGTGCTTCACATGTAGTAAGCGCTTAACAAATGCCATCATTTATTTTATTTTCCCAGGGGGCGGAGCATTGGAGTTCCCTGGGGGATAGAGCTGTAGGGTTCCAGAGAGGAAGATCCCATCTGTGTGAGGAGCAGGATCTATTCATTCATTCAATCGTATTTATTGAGCGCTTACTGTGTGCAGAGCACTGTACTAAGCGCTTGGGAAGTACAAGTTGGCAACGTATAGAGACAGTCCCTACCCAACATTGGGCTCACAGTCTAGCCTCAGCACTCTCCCCAAGCCCATTCTCCCTGTCTCCATTGTCCCCCTTTGTTGGCTCTCTAGTCTCGCTCTCTCTCTGTCTCTGACTGGCCGTCTCTGCCCTCTGTTCTCCAATATGTTCTCCAATATGCTCCATCCACTATAATAATAATTATTATAGTATTTGTTAAACACTTAGTATGCGCTGGACTCCGTACTCTATGCCATGCAGCTTCTCCAGGCCCAATCATGCAGTTAGTGAGCACTTATTGTGTGCAGAGCACTGTACTAAGTGCTTGATAGACTACAATAGAACAGACTTGGTAGAGATGTTTCCTGCCCTCAAGTAACTTACTGACTAGAAGAGAGTTTACAGTCAAGAGGAGGCCCAGAGATGGGCAGAGCAAGCCCAACATGGCAGGGTTGAACCTAGAGAAGCAGTGTGGCCTAATGGGAAAAGCATGGGCCTGGGAATCAGAGGACCTGGGTTCTCATCCCAGCTCCGCTACTTGCTGGCTGTGTGACTTTGGGGAAGTCTCTTAATTAATCAGTTATATTTACTGAGTGCTTACTGTGTGCAGAGCACTGTACTAAGTGCTTGGGAGAGTATGATACAACAGAATTAGCAGATACATTCCCTGCCCATAACGACTTTACAGTCTAGAGGGCCTCAGTTTCCTCATCTGTAAAATGGAGATTGAAAATCTCCCCCTAGAATCTGAACCCCAACTGGGACAGGAACTGTCTGACCTGTGTCTGACCTGATTAACTTGTGTCTACCCCAGTGCTTGGAACAATGCAGCATGAGAAGCAGCATGGCGTAGTAAAAATAATAATTACGGTATTTGTTAAGCATTTACTATGTGCCAAGCACCGTTCTAGGCGCTGGGGTAGATAGAAGGTAATCAGGTTGTCCCGTGTGGGACTCACGGTCTTAATCCCCATTTCACAGATGAGGTAACTGAGGCACAGAGAAGTTAAGTGGCTTGCCCAAGGTCACACAGCAGACAAGTGATGGAGCCGGGATTAGAACCCACATCCTCTGACTCCCAAGCTCGTGCTCTTTCCCCTAAAATACGCTGCTTCTCTGCTTAGAGCATCAGCCTGGGAATCAGAAGATCATGGGTTCTACTCCTGACTCCACCACTTGTCTGCTGTGTGACCTGGGGCAAGCCACTTCACTTCTATGGGCCTCAGTTGCCTCATCTGTAAAATGGGGATTGAGATTGTGAGCCCCACATGGGACAGGGACTGTGTCCAACCCAATTGGCTTGTATTAATCTCAGAGGTCAGTATAGTGCCTGGTACTTAGCAAGCGCCTAACAAATACCATATTTAAATACCATAATTAATTAATGCTTGACATATACTTAGGGGTCACTAAGGAGGTTAATGGGAGCTCAGCAGCTGGTGGGGCGTCAGCGCCTTGACTCCTCCCCTCAGAGGAAGAGTTACAGGTTTGAGGGGGCAGTGAGGCAGGACAGGACTCCTCGAACTGCTTGGCTTGGGCATTCCACGGGCCTCCACTGCAGGTCGGTCACCCCAGACTAGTGCGGGAGAACACTGGGCCCCACATTCTGCCTCAGTCTCCCTCCATATCTCACCATCTGACACCTCTACCAGGGCTGCCCAGCAGCAGGGCCTGTCCCCTCCTCAATCACCCTGCGTTGCCCCTGAGGGGAACAGTGGGTGCCCATTTGCCCTCTGGCTCCTTCCAGTCCTCCCAAGGCTAGTTTGGAGCCTGGTGTTTCCTCCCCTGGACAGTTCTCTCTGGCCCGCACACCCCACCCCACCAACCAGCCCAGTCCAGTGTGGCCTAGTGGAAAAAGCACAGGCCTGGAAATCAGACGGCGTGGGTTCTAATCCCGGCTCCGTCATGTGTCTGCTGTGTGACCTTGGGCTTAACTTCCCAGCGCTTAGCACAGAGCTTGGCACATAGTAAGAGCTTAACAAATACCATAATTAATTATTATTTTCTGGGCCTCAGTTACTTCATCTGTAAAATGGGGATTAAGATTGCGAGTCCCATGTGGGACAGGGACTGTGTCAATCAATCAATCAATCGTATTTATTGAGCACTTACTGTGTGCCGAGCACTGTACTAAGCACTTAGGAAGTACAAGTCGGCAACACATCACAGTCTAGAATCAGGTGTCCAACCTGATTACCTTGTATAATAAAGATGGTACTTGTTTAGCACTTACTATGTGCAAAGCACTGTTCTAAGCACTGAGGGGGATACAAAGTGATCAGGTTTGCCCACGTGGGACTCACAGTCTTCATCCCCATTTTACAGATGAGGGAACTGGAGGCCTTCCCAGACTGAGCCCCCTCCTTCCTCTCCCCCTCCTCCCCCTCCCCATCTCCCCCGCCTTACCTCCTCCCCCTCCCCACAGCACCTGTATACATGTATATATGTTTGTACGGATTTATTACTGTATTTATGTATTTATTTTATTTGTACATATTCATTCTATTCATTTTATTTTGTTAATATGTTTTGTTTTGTTCTCTGTCTCCCCTTTCTAGACTGTGAGCCCACTGTTGGGTAGGGACGGTCTCTATATGTTGCCATCTTGCACTTCCCAAGCGCTTAGTCCAGTGCTCTGCACACAGTAAGTGCTCAATAAATACGATTGAATGAATGAACTGAGGCCCACAGAAGTGAAGTGACTTGCCCAAAGTCACCCAGCTGACAAGTGGTGGAGGCGAGATTAGAACCCATGACCTCTGACTCCCAAGCCCGGGCTCTTTCCACTGAGCCATGCTGCTTCTCCATGTATCTACCCCAGCGCTTAGAACGGTGGTTGGCGCATAGTACACAGCCTGCCAGGTGGCTACTGGGCCTCACCTGGGTTCCAGCGGCCTTCCCTGGGCAGGAGGAACGGGGTCGCTCTGCGCCCCTGGATCTCATCTCCAGACATTAATAACTTCCTCCATCTCCAGCCGGCTTGCGCTGGCTCAGCCCAGCCCATCGCTCTCCCAGGCTCCAGGTGCCGGGGAAAGTTCAGCTGTTGGTTTGGGAGCCGCCTGGCATCAGAAGGTCCCAGCTCAGTCCTTGCCCAGCGGGAAAGATGGCATCCTGGCATGACTTCAGAGTTATTCCTGCCATGACTTCATGCCCTCTGCCCTCTGTCCCTGACTCCTGCCGTCCTCCAGGTGTCCTGACCCTGAAGGGGGAATCTGAGCTAGAGGACTGCAGGATTCCGGCCTGGGGGGCAGCAGGGGTGTGGGGGACTTGGAAACTTCTTTGGTGGGAAAGCAGTGGAGAATGTAAGGAGAGACAGAGAGAGACACAGAGAAAGAGAGAGAAACAGTAAGCACTAGTTGCTAGTGAAAGCCATATAGCCTCTGGAGAAAAAGACAAGGGAAAGGGTGGGGAGAGCACGGAGGAGATGGGATGTTGGAAAGGGAAGGAGTTGAAGGGGTGACAGGGTGAAAGGGGGGGAAATGAGCAGAAGCCCCAACTCGCCCTGAGTCAGAAACACTGGGCCTTATGTCTCTGAGCAGCCCAGACCCGTCTGTGTCGGTTCAGGGGAGGAAGGAGGAAGATTGAGGGGCTTCAGAGAAAGAGAGAGACTGGGGAGGGGCAGCGGGTGCCCCTGCTCACCTGGGCGGCCCGGCCGGGTGAGCAGAGGGGCTGCAGCTGGCGAGAGCGTCTGGGGAGGCATAGCTGTGGTGGCTTTTATTTTGCTTTGAGAAGAAAGGATAATTGGCTGTTGTGGTGGCTGTGTTGGTGCACATTACGGGATGTTGAGAAAATCACTTCTCTGGGCAAGTGTTTGTGTGTGTGTGTGTGCGCGCATGTGTGTAGCAGGGCCAGGGGGCCATCAGGAATGCTCTGACAGCAAAGGGATCGAAGACCCTAGAGACAGCAATCCTCCCGTTCCCCTGAACGGTCAGTCAATCAAGCAAGGCAACCGCCAGCCGCTGTCTCCGCTCTCCATTCAGACGGGCTCTGAGAGAATGATTCCCAGGAGCTCAGAGCACCTCCCCGGCTCCTAGACATCCGCTCCAGGGTCTCAATCGATCAATCAATCAGTGGTATTTGAGCTCTTGCTTGTGCAGAGTGTCACCCCTGACCCTGCACACCCGGGTCCCATGGTGGGGCTGGGGGCAGAGCGCTGCTCTGATGGAAGAGAGGGCTGGGGAGGGGATGGAGGAGCTGGGGTTCGGGGGGCCTGAGCATCTGCGATGCAACACCTCTGCCCCCCGCCTCTGACACCTGGCCTGCAAGGTGGGACCCCAGTCCCCATCTCTGGACTGCTCTGGGCCCCCGGGATGGGTTCGCAGCCCTGCCCTCTGCCCTCTCCAGTCCTGCAGTTGGGCTCCAACCCCAATCAATCAGTGGTATTTATTGAGTGCTTACTCTATGCAAAGCACTGTACTAATCACTTGGGAGAGTTCAGTACAACAGAATTAGAAAAGCAGCATGGCTCAGTGGAAGGAGCATGAGCTTTGGAGTCAGAGGTCATGGGTTCAAATCCTAGCTCCGCCAATTGTCAGCTGTGTGACTTTGGGCAAGTCACTTCACTTCTCTGGGCCTCAGTTGCCTCATCTGTAAAATGGGGATTAAGACTGTGAGCCCCCCATGGGACAACCTGATCACCTTGTAACCTCCCCAGCGCTTAGAACAGTGCTTTGCACTTAGTAAGCACGTAATAAATGCCATTATTATTATTATTATTAATTAGAGGGCGTGTTCCCTATCTAAAATGAGCTTACACTCTAGAGGAGTGTCTTCCTTCTCCCTTCCCATCGGGGGAGCCCACGTTTGGCCTCCCTGTTGAGGAGAGGGGGGTCTCTTTTCCAGAGCGGGGTGGGCTGGTTGGGGCCATTCCAGGGAGCCAGGGAGAAGGCAGGAAGCCAGCAGGTAGAAGCGGTTGCCGCGCCTGCAGCCCGTCGGACTGTATAGAGGCGCTCCGCCGGCCGCAGCCTGGAATACTAATTGAGCCTGGCTCCACAGGAGGATAAATTTAGAAACTCAAAGTGGGAAGGTGAATGATATTCACCTTCCCTAGGAGCCGGCTCAGCCACAGCCCCGGCCCTGCCCAGCCCTTTTCCCTGCTGCCCGGCTTCCAGCAGGCAATGGGTGGGTGGGTTGTTGTCCGGGTAGCACTGCTGCTGGACCAAGCACATCCTTCTGAGAGATACTGGCAGGGCGACTTTCCCACCTGTCTCTTTTTCCCACTAGCTCCCCTCCCAACGTCCCTCCAGGTGTCACTCCGGGGTGGGGCATCTCAGGGGCTCCTAAGGGCCAGGGGGCTGGGGCCCTGCATTGGGCTGTCTCCCCTCGCTTCCCTGCTCCCTTCTCTGCTGACACAAATTAACTCCAAGGCAGCACCCCCAGCCTCCAGCCAGTCCCCCTCATGCCCACCTGGGACCCTCTGGCCTCCAGACGGTACTCCCTAGTCCCCAGGTGGTCCCCTCTGGCCCCCAGTCCCTCTATTTTCCCAGCAATGAGAGGGAAAGCATTATGGTCCTGCTTCAATCCATGCCCTTGGATATATGCCCTCCTCAGCTCTGGCCAGCCACCAAAGGCCCAAAAAAGAACTGGACAAAGCTAGAGTGGCCAGGGGAGGGGCTGGGCCTGGACTCCATTCAGGGCACTGTTTGGCCCAGCTCAGAGTGCCCGGCTCCCTGCCCCGGCCCACCCCCAGCCCACCCCCAGCCGCTCATGTCACACAGCCGCTACCCACTGGGCCCTGCAGGCCACTGGCTCTCCACCCCCACCATCTGTGGGCTGTGACGTGGGCAGAGTGACGTGGGCACCAGGCTCAGAGTTGGAGTCTGCCGGGAGGGGAGCTGGGAACCTGGGCGCCCAGCCAGCATCCCAAGGGGAGCAGGGGGAGCAGGGAGGAAACTGAGACTGGGCGAAAGGATGGAGGAGGCCTGAAGGTCAGAGAGAGTGGGACAGGATTGATATCCCAGACCCTGGTGACCCTCCCCGGGCATTGCCCATGGCATCTGCCCCTTCCTGGGCCCTGCATTGCCTGGGGCTCAGGCAGGGACCCTGGCACTGCCCACTCTGAATACTGTAGGATGGGCTACCCTCCACGTTGCCACCTTGGCTTGTGAGCTCCCAGTGGGAACTTGGGTAGCAAGAACTTTAATGAGCATTAACCCGCCCTGCCCTTCTGTGGCTTACAGGCAGGCGTGGGAGGAAGAGACTGGTGGAGCAGTGAGCCTCTCTGCTGGTGGCCAAGGGGGCAGGATGGGTATCATGAGACTGCTTGCCCTCTGACCTCTATGCTCTGCCTTCTGTGCTCTGTCTTCTCTCCTCTACACTCTTCCCTCTGCCCTCTGTGCTATGCCTTCTGCATTCTGCTCTGTTCTCTGTCATCCACCTTCCGCTTCCTCCCGGTGGCCCCGGACTTACTTGCCGTTCTCCCCTCTACAGGGCAAGCGCTACAAGAGCTCCTTGGAGACGGTGGGGACTCCGGATTCTGGGCGTGGGCGCGGCGAGAAGAAAGCCATCAAGTAGGTGCCGTGGGGCTGGGGGGACAGCCTGGGGGAGGAGGTCCTCTGGTGGCCCCCCAAAGAGATGGAAGGGGCTCACCAGGAGCTCTTCCCCTTTCACACCAGCCCCAGATTCACTCCCACTTCCCGGCACTGTCGTACATCCACCCACCTACCCCAAAACATACACACTCCTGAATCTCCCCTAAACCTGCCCCTGCCCCCCTTTCGACCCCCACACCCTTTTTCCAGTATCCCTGACTCTTCCCACACTCATGCTTCCTTGACTCCTCCACGGACACCCAGCACACCCCAACCTCTGACATCCTAAAATCCTCCTATGCACCCTCCACTCACATTCCCGACTCCCTTGCATTCATTCAATCATATTTATTGAGTGCTTACTGTATGCAGAGCACTGTACTAAGCGCTTGCACACACCCCATGCCCTCTTTTCGGCCTCCCTGGCCACATATGCCATCGTCTCCATCTCCACTCCACCCCCTCTCTCCCTTCCCTCCACCCCTGACTCCCACATCATCCCTTGCAGAACGAGGCCTCTCTCATGCTCCATGTTCCGACAACCCCAGATCGGCCAATCCCAAGGGACCCTTCTTCTCCCTGCCAAGGGCCTCAGCGAGCCAGGCCCTATCCTGGTGAAGGCCTCTTTTCCCACAGGGCAGAGCCAATGGAGAGAATGGGGCACAGCAGGCGAGATACTAACTTTCTGCTAGGGTCTCCGGACTCGGCAGCCAAGCAGAGCCAAGTTCATGGCCAGTGGATCTCTTTCCCTGATGGAAGACCAGACAGATCTGTATTGACCACCTTCACTGGAAGGAGGTCAGACAAATCCATATGGACTTCCTTCCCTGGAGAGAGATTGGGCAGATCCAAATGAGCCTCCTCCCCGAGGGAGATCAGATCGATACATATGGACTGCTTTCCCTGGAGTGAGATCAAACAGATCCAAATGGACTTCTTTTCCTGGGAGATCAGACAGATCCATGTGGGCCTCCTTCCCTGGGAAGATCAGGCAGATCCATAGGGACCTCCTTCCCTGGAGGGAGATTGGGCAGATCCATAGGGACCTCCTTCCCTGGGGAGATCAGACAGATCCATATACATCTGATGAGCTGAGTTCCTGCTTAAAGGTAGGGTGTTGGCCCAGGAGGCCTTCCTCTAGAGTTTCCTCCCCCTCCTAGAATTCTTTGATTTTCTGAGTCCCCTCCCCACTCCCTCTTTCTCCTCCCAGTTACCTATAGGCCCAGTATCCCACCATGGTGGTCCTGGGCCATCCAGAGCCACCTACAACACACACTAGAGAGCAGCCATTTGTCCAGGTGGCCTTCTACCTCATCTTCCACCTCAGCCCTGGGCATTTGTCAACTCCACTTTTCCCTGCCCCAGGATCTCCTCTTCCTCCACCTTCAATTGGCTGTGGATGGTCCCTGTTTTTGGTTGGGGCATCTGGCTGCCCCCTGGCCATTGTCTGTTGGGGGCAGGGGGCGGGGTTGGGAGGGGATGGCTCCCTGTAGACTTCCTTGATGGGGTCATTTCCCCCATGATGGGGTTGGGGGATTACGCTTCTATAGATTATTGATAATAATAATAATAATGGTATTTGTTAAGCACTTACTATGTGCAAAGCACTGTTCTAAGTCCTGGGGAGGTTACAAGGTAATCAGGTTGTCCCACAGGGGGCTCACAGTTTTGATCCTCATTTTACAGATGAGGTAACTGAGGGAGGCACAGAGAAGTTAAGTGACTTGCCCAAAGTCACACAGCTGACAGTTGGTGGAGTCGGGACTTGAACCCATGACCTCTGACCCCAAAGCCCGTGCTCTTTCCACTGAGCCACGCTGCTTCTCATAAGAATAAGATAAGATAAGAATAAGATAAGAATTTAGCCCTTTGCAGTCATACGGCAAATTCCAAATTCTGCCTCGCGAATGATCTAAGCAGCAGGGAGCATATTTTATAGATGGAGAAACCGAGGCCCATAAAGGTTAAGGGACTAAGTTAAGGTCACCGAGTGAATGCAGGTCTTCTGACTCGCGGTCCTGTACTTTTTCCACTAGGCTACACTGTCTCCCTTTGGGTGGACAGCTTGAGGAGGGACAATGGGCTAGGTGGGGAGCAAGAGAAAGGTGCCCCCTTGGTCCCCTCAAGCAGCCCATGGAGGGGGCAGAGGTTCTGTCACTCAAAGGAAGTCAGGGCCTGCACTTTCCTGAGTCACATCTCGCCTGCCCTGGGTGGGGCCCTGGTGTGTGTGTGTTGGAGGGAGAAGAGGCAATCCTCATCTGTGATGTCACAGAACCAAGGGAGACTGGTCCCAGGATCAGGGGATCTGCTAGTTCCTGTGGCTTGGCCTCCCTCCCTCCCTCTCTCTCCCTTGTTCCTAGCTGACTCTGTCTTTCTCCTCCCTTTAAACTCTTGGCCCCTAGTTCCTAAATCCCAATGCTCTTCCTGATTTCCATTATTCCCCTTCTTTTACCACCCTTTCCTCCTTCACCACTCCTCATCCCTCTCCCCTCTCTTCTTCCCTTCTCTCTCCCTCTCTTCTCTCTCTCTCTCACTCTTGCTCCTCCCTTTTTTCTCTCTTTCATCCTCTTCTCCCTAAAGCCTTGCTCCATCTCTCCTTCTCAGGTTTCCCCATCTCCATTCTCTTTCTCTTTTCCCTCCCTTCTCCTCTGCTTCCTCTTCCTGATCCATCTCCTTTGTTCTTTCTCCTCCTCTTCCTCCTCCACTCCTCCTCTTCTTCCTCCTCCTCCTCTCCCACCTCCCCTTCTCCTTCTTTTCTTCCTCCTCCCCTTCCACCCTCCCTCCCCCCTTTCTCCTCCTCTTTCTCCTCTTCCTCTCCCCACCCCCTTCCTCCTTTTCTCCTGCCCCTCCTTCTTCCCTTCTGGCTTTGTCCCAGGATAAGACTGCCCCGAAGCCAGGGACAAAAGGGGTCCAGGAGAGGTGCAGAGGGGAGGTGCCCATGTGAATGGTGGGGGCAGGCGGGGCCTGGATTCTCACTTCCTGGAAATCAGGAATCTCTGAAATCAGGGTCAGCTCTGTTGCAGCTCTACTTGACTTCAAAGCCAGATTTTGGCAGGTCTCTGATGTTTAGTGGAAGTTTCGAGATGAAAGAGGGCAAGGGGGCGGTCTTCCATAGGGGTACTTCATTCAATCGTATTTATTGAGCGCTTACTGTGTGCGAGCACTGTACTAAGTGCTTGGGAAGTACAAGTTGGCAACATATAGAGACGGTCCCTACCCAACAGCGGGCTAACAGTCTAGAAGGGGGAGACAGACAACAAGACAGAACATATTAACAAAATAAAATAAATAGAATAAATACATACAAATAAAATAAATAAATAGAGTAATAAATATGTACAAACATATATACATATATACAGGTGCTGTGGGGAGTGGAAGGAGGTAAGGTGGGGGGGATGGGGAGGGGGAGGAAGGGGAGAGGAAGGAGGGGGCTCAGTCTGGGAAGGCCTCCTGGAGGAGATGAGCTCTCAGTAGGGCTTTGAAGGGAGGAAGAGAGCTCTTCTCCCAACTCTTTGAACAATCCCCTGACCTACTTAGAGCCACAGGGTTGGCTGCCCATTCTCCAGCCCGTCTGTCTACTCACACAGGGTGGATCCCTGCCGGCAGGAACCTCTGTCACTGGCCCAAACACACACGAAGAAGGTGATGAGGAGGATGGGAAGACTGTGGTCGACTGGAATACTGGAAAAGGGAAAAAGACCCCCTACACACACCCTCCCAAAACCCCACTGGGGACCCGACCCCCCATGCCCAAAGTGCCAGGGCTGGCCTGCTCCTGCCTGCTGCCCCAGACCAGCCCTCCCTGCTTAGTGCCCGCCCCTACAGGTACCCCACCCCACCAGCCCATTGAGAGATACTTCTGGGAGTTTTCTTGCCTGGCAGAGGATCTTGCGGAGGCTGGGGAGTAAGCAGGAGGAGAGCCAGGGTTTGGGCCAGGAAAAGGATTGGGAAAGGATCCAGAGAAAGGAGCATGACCAGGTAGTAACGTTTGAGAGGAGTGTCACCTAGTGGAAAGATCCTGGGCCTGGGAAGTAGAGGACCTGTGTTCTAATCCTGCTCCACCACATATCTGCAATGTGACCTTGGGCAAGTCACTTAACTTCTCTGAGCCTCTGTTACCTCATCTGTAAAATGGGGATTATGACTTTGAGCCCCATGTGGGACAGGGACTGTGTCCAACATGATTGTCTTATCTCTAACCCAGCCCTTAGTGCAGTGCCTGGAATATAGTAGACACTTAATGATAACACAGTTGTCATTATTATTATCATTATTCCCAACCCTTGGGAGACTGTCTGATCTGACCAGCTGCTTCTCCTAAGTATCCCAAGTTGGAATCAGCCCTTCTTTCTGGGGTCATAGGGGAGATGACTGTGCACTTGAATCTCAGAGTCATGTCTAGAGAATCCAGGATGGGTGCCCATCTTGGCAGAGTCCTGGATATGGAGCATATTGAGAGGGTTCAAATGCCACTTCCCTGAGGGCTATGCTGGACCTCAACTCCTTGGGGGAAGAGGGAGGGGAGAGGGGATGACCTCCCCTTCTCCCCCGTAACTGGGTCATGCTGCCAAGTCTCAGATGCTGAAAGTGCCCAGAGGGAATGCTCAGTGCCCCCTGCCCATGGAGAACTCAAGGGTCATTCAAAGAAGATTCTGGGAGCTATGCATCCTCTCTTAGGGAAGGGGCTATGCCTATGGGCACCTAGCCATGCCTGCCAGGTCTACCGATGCCCATGGAGTCCAAGAATGTTGGTGCCCAAAGGAGCCCCTTCCCTCCCCCTTCACCCCGCACCCTGCCCAAGGTGACTGATGCTACACAGTGCCTGATGGGAGGGGAGGGGGAAATGTTGGGTCCAAATGAAATTTAGGGGGCAATTGGTCAGTGAAGAATGCATCAGCTTTGGGACTGGGCACCTGTGCCAGGGCCAGTCAGTCCCTCTCGGGGCTCCCAATGCCTAAGGAACTGTACCCTGGGGGTGAGGTTCCCCCATCCCACCCCAGGACTGGCTGCTGGTCAGAAAGAAGAAACCAGAGAAGAGGTCTCCTCCTTCTCCCCTCCCCAATTCTACCCCACCTCCCCACTTTGCTCTCTGGGGTTTGTCTGGTTTTCCAGGGGGATGTGGGTGACTCTGGATGGAAAGCAAAACTGGTCCAGAGCCCCCTGGGGAATCTAGCACCCCTTGGAGGAAGACCAGGATTCAACCGGGACCTCGTTGTCCCCTGAGGTGCTGCCACCATGGGGGGTAAAGAGGAATCCAGCCTTTTCCAGGCAGGCCAGAACTTCCCAGGAGTGCCAATACTCCCTGCAACTCCCCCTGGAGAGACCAGTCCTGATGCCCCACCCCAGCCCACCCAGACTGGTCAGTGAGAAACACCCTCAAACACGCCCGCACCAGAGCCTGACAGTCTGAGTCTTAGGAAGAGGTTGCTGGGATCGCCCCTTGTATAGAGGCAGCCCGCTTCTGGAAAACTTCCCTTGCGGCCTGGGCTCACTTCCCCTTTCCCAGATTCCGCTTGGTCTGTCCTCGGCATCGTCTCTGGGCTGAGAACATCCCTGGCTCCTGCCCCGGCTGCAAGTGTCCGGGCTTCGTGGCTCCTTGCTGGGGACTTACTTGGCTCTTTTTGGTTGTGTTGGGGGTAGACGCCCCCTCAGCCATTCCCTTTCTCCCAGGGGACCTGAGTTATTGACAGGTTCTTGGGGGTGACCCTTGAGAAGACTCGCAGCCTCTGACCAATGTGTAAGGCCTGCTCCCCAAGGGGGTGACTTTTCTCGGCCAAAGGGCCAGCCCATTTGGTGGCCAGGGAAGATTCAGCGCCTCCCCTCAATCTAGTGGAGTTCTTTTCAGGCTGGCATGTGGGGGAGAAAATCATTCCTCAGGAACCAGAATCCCAGGTAAGAAGATGTGTCTCCCTGCAGAGGAAGGGTTCTGGGGCGGGGGAGCGTGCCGAAAGAGACAGGATGATGAGAAGAGAGATCCCTGAGGGACAAGGAGGAAATAAGAGGCGACATTGTAGGTTGGAGGCCAGAAAGAGGGTCGATCCCAACAGGGGGCAAGGAGAAGACAAAGAGGGGGCAGTGAGGGATCTTGGGGCAGAAAAGAGAATGGCAGAGACTGGAGGGCAGACTGCCGTAAGCCACTCTGTAAGGGGAGTGACCTGATTAGTTCATGAGCTCCTCAGCCACTGGATTGTCCTCACCCTCACTGGACAATTACCTCCCTCCAAGGGCTGCCAGACTTCCTGAGGAAAGCGGGGTGGAGCCCATCGTATCGCCAGAAAGGCCTGGTAGGAGGGGCTGTTGGAACGATCAGAGCCTCTCTTCTCCCCCAGCACGGGGGCCTGGAGGTGACAGGCTGCAGCCAAGGCCCTGCGTTCCCCCTGATGAAATCTGACAACCTGAGCCCCCCGGATCCCCCGACTCCCCCCCACCTGCAATATTAATCTGTGCGCCAGCTTTCTCCCTCTCCCTCTTGCTGTTTCACTCTTCTCTCTCCCACCAGCTTCCCACGGTGTGTGGTTCCTAACCATCTCCGGCTCTTCTCTCCTCCTTCTCCTGTGTGCCTGCGTGTGTCAGCGTGTGCATGGGTGGAGCGTGCGGCTGGAGACGCCACCTTTCTTTCACAGGAGCAGCCCCTCTGCCCCACCTCGCTCCCCGGGCCAGGATGACCCCCTCGCCCCCTGAGCACTCAGGGGCTTAGCTCTTGCCCGTCGGCCCTCCTCCCCTCGCCCTCGGCTCTCCTCCTCTGGGGGCTTCCGGCTTCCTCTTCCTCCCCCCTCCCCACCCCCCAGGATCTCAGATTTTTGTTTCTTGTATTTCCCTGTTTTCTCCCCTCTCTCTCTGCCCCTCTAGTGATCTAGACAGAGACTTTTGGAATAACAATGAGAGCACAGTGCAACAGAAATGGAGTTCCTACCCTCCCAAGGAGTTTATTCTAAACATTTCACCTTACGCCCCCTATGGCGATCCTCGACTCTCCCTCAAGTGAGTCTCTTTACCTGGTTTGATGATATGTACTGAGTATGTGCGTGCCCCTCTCTCCTTCTCGCCCTCCTCCCTCCCTTCCTCTCTCCCTTCCCCCCTCCCTCCCTCCCATGGGCAGATGGACCATGGAGACGAGCAACCCCTCCGGCCTACTCCCCTCCCTCCCACCCCCGACCCGTCCCCACCCATCCCTCCACCCTCCCAAACCAAGCGGCTCAGGAGGGGCCACCGGATCCCACGCCCCTGCTCCGTTGGGCCTTGGGCCCACACGGCCTCCGACCCACCTCCCGACACCACTTCTCTGCAGTCAGGTCGGGGTTGCCCGTTTTGGTCTCTTCCCCTCTCAGCGTTGGGGTGCTGCCTTTTTTTTCTCCTTGCTGAGCTGCTGCCTCTGCTGTTGCGATGCTGATGTGGTGTTGGCACTGGTGGCGGTGGTGGCAGTGGCGACGGTGGTGATGATGGCGGTCGGCGGTGACGGTTGGTTGTGGTGGTGGTGGTGGTGGCGGTGGCGGTGAAGCTCTCTCACTAACACGGCTTTCTCTTTCTCCCTGTCCGCCGGTGGGGCCTCTCTCCTCTCCCGACAGCCTGCTCCGCTGT
Organism: Tachyglossus aculeatus; assembly: GCF_015852505.1. NCBI lineage: Eukaryota > Metazoa > Chordata > Mammalia > Monotremata > Tachyglossidae > Tachyglossus > Tachyglossus aculeatus. The sequence goes on along the minus strand of NC_052087.1, from coordinate 35,914,490 downwards.
TGTCCTGTGGGATAGAGTTTCGGGCGGCCGCCCTTCCCCGGCGCCAGGCGTCGGGGAGGGAATTCCCGGCCGCCATGTTGTGGTGCGTTGGTTTCTTCCCTACCCTCCTCCTCTTCCTTCTCCTCCTACTTCCGCCTCCTCCTTCTCCTCTCCGCAGGCTGTTAACCCGTTTGCAGTGCTGATGTCTCTCTCTCTCTCTGTCTGTCTGTCTCTTGTCTGTCCGTCTCTTTCCTTCTCTCTCTCGCCTAACTCTTCTCTCTTTCTCCTCGCTCCTCTTTCTCTCTCTCTCTCTCTCTCTCTCCCTTTTTTGTTTTTCCTGCTCTTGCCCCCCACGTGTGGCCCATCCTCCCCGCCACTCCCGGGGCCCTTTGGCCCGGCGGCCCTGGGCACCAGTGGCACGCTCCTGTCGGGCGCCAAAGTGGCCGCCGCGGCGGGGCTGGCGGCGGAGCGGGAAGGCCGGCCCGGGGAGAAGCCGCCACTGCCAGGAGAGGACGCCATGAGGAGCAGTATGTCTGCCCACAGCGAACCCAGCAATGGGAAGGCGGGGAGAGGCCGCTGGCACACGGTGCAGAGCCACCTGGCCGCAGGAAAGCTCAACCTGTCCAAGTGAGTGAGCGCGCACGAGATAGCGCCACGGCCGGAGCGAGCTCCCCGGGGTCGGACACGGGCATGCGGTCGAGTCGGGGGTCAGCGGGGATGCCCTAGGCACCCTCTGTTGGACTCCGGGCCGGCCCATTCCTGGCCCACCCCCACCCCCCGGTCATCCCATTGTGAGTGCCAGGACTGCCCCATCGTCAGCCATCGGTTCCTTCCATCCTTAGCCATCGGGCATGCTCATGCTCAGTCCTCCAGTCTGTCACACGTGAGGCCCCTGGTCACCTCCTCCCGCCCCCCCCCCCGCCATCAGGCATTGGTGTCTCCTTCTGCCAGCTGTTGGGGTATCCCATTTGCTGGGGGAAGGGTGCTTCATCTCTGCCCCGGGGCCACCTCCTCCTCAGCAGTTGGAATGTCCCATCACGGCAGGCCATACCATTTCTGCAGCCGGCCCGTGGCCCCTACCATTCTCAGCCATTGGACCATCCCATCCTCGGGGTAGTTGCCGGCCCCATTCTCACTTGTTTCCTTCCCCACCCCGTCATCAGGTGCTTGGGCCTCCCCACTCCAGGCCTCTGGCCTCTTTTATCCGCAGTAAATCATACTGTTTTGTTTCTGGCCATTCTCCGGGTGGACTGTCCCGTTCTTGGTGGTCATGCTGTTCACTTCTCGGGGTTTTCTGAGCTGTTCCCTCTGTCAGCAGCAGCTGAGACCTCTAAAGTGTTAGCCAATGGACTGTCCCCATGAGTTAATTCCCACTGAGCTCTCCCGGTCCAAGTCCACTGAACTCTCCTCAGTTCAGCAACCAGGACTGTTCCATTCTCGGCCAATGGGCAGCTCTATCTTTGGCTGTCTGGTCACTGTCCCGGAGGCTCAGTGGTCAGACCGGGCTGCCATAATGACAGCCACTGAGTCAGCCTCTTCTCAGCTGTCCACTGGCCCACCCCCCGCTTGGCTTTTGAACTGCCCAGATCCCAGGAGAGAGGCCCCATTCTCAATAAATGGGGCTGCTCTTAAGTCAGCTGTGGCAAGCCCATTCTCAACCCTCGGGCTCTCCCCTTCTCAGCAATTGGAAGCACCCCCTCCCCTCAGAAGTTAGACCGTGTCACTGCAGTGTGGTTGTCCATTCTCCGTCACAGCTCCCCGCCCATTAGAGAATGCCTCACTGTCCACAGTTGGGCCGTTCCATCATGACTAGATGGGGGGCCGTTGGGCCACTCCATTCTCACAAGTTGGGATTGTTCCATTTTCCTCAGTTGGGATTCCTCCAGCCTTAGCTGTTGGACTGTTCCTTTCTCAGCGGCAGGGCTCTCCCACTCTCTGTAGATTGGTCCCTGCTGGGCTTTGCCAATAGAACTATCTCCTGATCACCACTGGCTTGTCCCATTCCAAGCAGTTGGAACTCTTCCATCCTCCCTAGGGGCCATTGCTTGGCATCGGACCGGCCCACCCGGCATGGGGACCAGGGCCCCCCTCCTAAAAGGGACCATCTATTCCGCTGCCTAAGCCCTACCCGGAATTATTCCTCGTCATACAGCAGTCACTACCCCGACCCCACCCCCCCCCCCCCATCCAGTTTTGGTGTACTGGGAATTCCCTCAGGCCTGAACAGTGTGAGGCCCAGCCTCCTCCGCCACCGTCCGTCCTCCCACCCACCGATCTCCGAGATCTAGGCTAAGAAGTTGATGGGCCCTGCTTTCCCTGGGCCCCCTGGGGGGCCAGCTTCGGCCCAGCAATTACTGCAGTGAGCACTGGATTCTCTTTGCTGGCTCAGGGCCTAGCAGAGCCAATTTTAGTTTCCTGTGACTGAGAGGTTGTAAATTGGACTAATTTAGGATGTGATAAGAAACTAAAATGAGGTCAGTGAGAAGAAGGAGGAGGAGGAGCCTGGAGTGTCGTCCATGCCTCTGTTCTGCTCCAGGGAATGACTGGTCTGGTCTGGCCTGGACCCATGCCCAGGGAGTGCCACTGGTCAGAGACTTCTAGTGCCATGCTGTTGCTGTACCCCTCTGGGCTCCAGAGGGCAGGGGCTTTCTGCGGAGACTGCATTTTTGCTTCTCTCTCTTTTTCTCTCTCTTTCTCTCTCTCTCTCCTTCTCTCTCTCCTTCTCTCTCCCTTTCTCTCTGTTTCTCCCCAGAGGGGCAGCTTAACCATTGCCTTTCAGCATGAGTACCAGGCTTGGCCTGTTGGGAGACTAGAGTGGGTCGCGTAGCTGCAGTGGTGAACGCAATTCCTTGGGAACCAGGGGACCCCCTCCCCACAGGAGTGAGCACTAACTGTGAGATCCGGGATCCTCAGCCAAGTTGCTGAGTTAACCTACCCTCTCGGGCTGAGCCTTGGAGCCATCAAATTCCCCGGAAAGGTGTGGGAGAAAGGCCAAAATGGAGGCTGTGGGTGGCCCGGCCAGCACGGGTCAGTATTTAGGCAGCTGGCTGACTGCGATTCCCACCTCCTCAGGATCCCACCACCCCTCTGCACACTACTGGCCAGCCTGTCCAGATATTACTTTCTGAGGAGCTTGGGAACGCCAAGTGGGAGAGGAGATGAGGTGGGTGGCTTCCAGGCCTCCGATCTCCCCATCCAATCAATCGATCAATCAATGGTATTTATTCAGCACTTACCGTGGGCAGAGCACTGTTCAAAGTGCTTGGGAAAGTACGATTCAACAGAATCGGTGGACATTCTCCCTGTCCACCAGAAGCTTAGAGTCTACGGGGAAGACTGTGCCTCTAACCCCGTAGAAAATCCGACCAGTCAGAGAGAGAACCGGCACCCTCTCTGCCTGGGCACCCCTTACGACGGGACCCCCTAGAGAGGAGAGGGGAGGGCAAGTGTGGGGTCGGTCACCCTCAGAGGCATCTCCAGGTGCGAGGGTAGCTGCCGACAGGCCCAGGGGTGAAAAGTCGGACTTCCCAATGCTCCCAAGGATGGAGTTGGGCCGAGGTCGTGCCAGTCCTTCCATCCCCCATCCTCCTCACCCCCTCCCCATCCGCAGGACAGGCAGCCAAGGGGGATCCCAGGGACTCGCCTTCACCACACAGCAGCCACGGTGGCCCCGTTAGCCGAGGAGGGAGATCCGCTGCCGGGAAGGCTGAAGCAGGGGCCGGCGGCGGGTGGATGGGCGGGGGGCACCCTGGGGTGAGGGGATCCCGCCCTGCACCGGTGGCAGGTGGCAACGGTGACCCGGGATGGAGGCCCGCCGGGGCCCGCCAGTGCCCACCGAAGCGCAACCCGGGCCGGGGACCGCCTCCTGGCTGGAACTAACCCTCAGCTTTTGGACGCCCTTCACCTGCTTCTCCTTTCTCTCCTCTCCTGCACCCGCCCCAAGTTTCGAGGACTCCACCCTGTCCACGGCCACTACCCTAGAGTATATCCCCAGCTCCGTGGGAGAGCCGAAATGCCAGCGACCCCGCACCCTACTGCGGCAGCAAAGCCTCCAGCAGCCGCTGAGCCAGCACCAGAGGGGCCAGCAGCTCGGCCAGCCCACCACCAGTCAGAGCCTGGGGCAGCTGCAGTGCCACACGGGCACCGGCCCCGGCGCCAACCTCCGCGGCTCTCCCCGCGGCCAGGCCCGGCCGGGCGGCCCGGCCGGCACCAAGCACCGAGTGGCCGGGGGCCGCAGCCGCTCCAACCCGGGCAGCTGGGATCACGTGGTGGGGCAGATTCGAAATCGAGGCTTGGACATGAAATCTTTCTTGTAAGTGCTCTCCGCGGGCCTTTCCCCACCCACCTCCCTCCCAGCTCTGGCCAGCGGCCTGGCCCTGAGCCTCGCCCTGGTGTCCTCTGACCTCGGTCAGGGGGTCGCCCGAGGCCCCGGTGGGATGGTGTCCTGGAGGAGAAGGAATACAAGGTTCCCCGCAGCCCCCTGTTGCTTCCCCCTCTTTGGGAGATGTTGAGGGCCTCCCTGGGCTTCCGTGAAATCCCGCCCCCACCTTCGGGCTCTGTCTTCCCAGGTCAGGATTCCTTTAGCTCTTCCAGCTCCTGCTCTACATGGCTTTCTCTCTCCCCGTGACCTTTGCTCCTTCGGCTCCAGCTCCCTGCCAACTCCCCGGGCATAGTGATAGGGTCCTCTCCTTGTCCCGCTTTCCCTTCCTTCTCAGCCTCAGCTAGATACTTCCTGTCACTCCCAGCCCCTCCCCTTCTCCCGCCAGCCTCCCCTAAGAGCCACCTGCTCCTCTTCCTCCCGAGAGCCACCTTCCTCCTCCTAGGACCTCTCCCAGGGGTCCCTCCCTCCTCCCTCCTAGCCATACACTCCCCCGACCCCGGCTCCAACCCTGTCTCCCTCTATTCCTTTCCTCCATGCCAACTCCACCTGTCCTCCTCCTTCTGGGGAAACCCTGGCCATTATAGGAGAGGGGGCAACTGGGGGGCCTTTACTGCTGGCTGCCTCTGCCCTGTCCCTATTGTTTCAAATACCTCTTTCCTAGAGAGCTTCCTCCAGTCTCCTCCACCCCATCTACTTTATTCTGTCCCATTCTGCCCTGGCTCTCTCCTTCGCTCCTTCTAACAGGGATACATTCAGTGCCCCCTTCCTTCCATGGCATGGGCACCTCACGGTGTCTTTCGATCCCAGGTAGCTGTCATTCCTGCTTTTGGGGTAAACCCCCAGCGTCCCCTGGGGCAGTGGAGAAACATAGGAGCTGAGACCCTGCAGGAATGCCCAGGGGAGGAAAGTCAACTCGGGAATCCAGTCCAAGACTACAGATCCCCCTGTGGTATCAGAATCAGACTGCACTCCCCCAGGCTGGGCAGGAGGCCTGGTCAGCTGGACTGAGCCCTCCTAGGGTGAGGTGGGGAGGGATCCTCTGGCCCAACCCCACTCCTTCCCTCTGGGCTCTGCAGATTCAAAGCAACATTTGCTTCCTCCCCCAAGTTTCCTCAATCCACACAGACCCAACCCAGCAACGGTATTTATTGAGCACTTACTGTGTGCAGAGCACTGTACTGTATTCTGGGAAGAGGTCAATACAATGACGTTGGTAGATACGATCCCTGCGCACAAGAAGCAGACCACAGCGGAGCAGAGATCAGCCCACCGAGCCCATGGCAACTCCGGGGACCTCTGCCACGACCAAAACTCCCTCATCACTCACTGAGGAGCAACGGCACCATCTGAGACAATAGGAGAAAATTTGGACACCAGAGGAGGGACAGGACGTTTAATGGACTGGGGGTGAGGATGGCCCCGACTGGGGAACTGGAATCCAAACTCTGCTGTCTTCTCTCTGCTTTGGATCCCATTGAGATTTCGGAAACTTCACCATGGGACGGCCTAGATGGAACTGTGAGCCAGAGTCACCCAACTGCAGCCAGAATGCGGAATGATGTTTGGAATGGCCCATGACACCTGAGGATTATCCCTGCTCCCTCAACCATCCTCATTACCCAGCTCTCATCCCATCCCTAACACCTGCCTTCTCCACCAGAAGACTCAGCTCCCACTGGCCTTTCCCCATCATAGCGACTTGTGGCCAAATAGATGGATGTTTGGCCCCTGTGCTGGGAGAAGCCTCAGAATTCAGGGCTAGCCATCCAGGGAGCTTCTCCTCCAGGCAGGGAAGATTTTTTCATGTGTGTGGTATTTGTTAAGCACTTACCGTGTGTCAAACACTGTTCTAAGCACTGAGATAGGTACAAATTAATTAGTTCAGACAGAGTGCCTGGCCTTCATCAGGCTTACAGTCTTGAGTAGGAGGGAGAACAGCTATCCTCATTTTATATTGGAGGAAACTGAAGCCCAGAGGAGTTGAGTGACTACCCAGAAAAGCAGCATGGCTCAATGGAAAGAGCCCAGGCTTGGGAGTCAGAGGTCATGGGTTTTAATCCTGGCTCTGCCACTTTTTTTTAATGTCATTTATTAAGCACTTTCTACGTGCAAAGCACTGTTCTAAGTGCTGGGGAGGTTACAAGGTGATCAGGTTGTCCCTCGGGGGGCTCACAGTCTTAATCCCCATTTTATAGATGAGGTAACTGAGGCCCAGAGAAGTGAAGTGACTTGCCCAAAGTCACACAGATGACAATTGGAGGAGCCGGGGTTTGAACCCATGACCTCTGACTCCAAAGCCTGGGCTCTTCCCACTGAGCCATGCTGCTTCTCGTCAGTGAACTTGACAAGTTGATAAGTTGACACTTGTCAACTGTGTGCCTTTGGGCAAGTCACTTAACTTCTCTGTGCCTCAGTTACCCCATCTGTAAAATGGGGATTAAAAGTGTGAGCCCCACGTGGGACAACCCGATTACCTTGTACCCCCACAGGGCTTAGAACAGCACTTGGCACATAGTAAACGCTTAACAAATGCTATCATTATTATTACCCCTAAGTCACACAGCAAGCAATTGGCAGAGCTGGGATCAGGACACAGGTCCTTCTGATTCTCAGGCCCGTGCTCTCTCCACTAAGCCATGCTGCTTCTCTTACTATGTGCCAAGCACCTTTCTGAGCACTGGGGTAGGATACAAGTTAATAGTACTGGATACTGTCCCTGTCTCATAGGGAGCTCACAGTCTAACTAGGAGGGAGAACACATATTGATTCCCCATTTTACAGTTGAGGAAACTGAGGCCCAGACAAGTTAAGTGACTAGTCCAAGGTCACACAGCCACTATCCTGGCTCCCAGGTCTGTGCTCTGTCCACTGGGCCACGCTGAAGATTTCCCTATGCTCCTCTCCCAACTCTCCCACGAGCTCCATCCTCTCCAGTCCTCAGCAGCAACAATATTTATTGGATGTCTGTTTCCGTCCCCTTGTGACCCATTATCCAAACTCTGTATTAGCCACCTTTTTTATGGTATTTGTTAAGAACTTACTAGGTGCCAGGTACTGTACTAAGCTCTGGGGTAGATGCAAGCTACTCAGGTTGGACACAGTCCCTGTCCCACATGGGGCTCACAATTTTCATCCCCATTTTACAGATGAGGTAACTGAGGCACAGAGAAATTAAGTGGCATGCCCAAGGTCACACAGCAAACATGTGGCACAGCCGGGATGAGAACAGGATATTTTGACTCCTAGGCCTGTGCTCTGTCCACTAGGATACACTGCTCCTCTTTCCAGAATTCCATAAACTCCACTAACATCGCTTCACTCAATATCCCACTGTTCTTCCTCCGGTATCTTCTCTCCAATTCCACCACCTCCAAACTCTATCTCCAGTTCCAGGCCCCTCCCACAACTGCTCTGCAACCCCCAACGTGACAACCCCACTTCAGCTATCACTCTCCAAGGGCTAAGGTATAAAGGTGTGTCCGAGGAAAAGAGGCTGATGGGATTGGGGATGCTATTCCACGGACAATCTTCTGCTTGACCAGCCCTCCCAGAATCCGTTCCTTCACTGCAATGCCATCAGAGGGTGGACACAACAAGAAGTTCTCAAAAAGCGGAGAGGATGCTGATTTCAACTTCAGACCCTCTTCCCATCTCTCCCTGTATAAATGGTTTCCGATAGGTCAAAACCTGCCCCTCCCCTGGCACCCGGGCCAGGTTTGATGCTTATGGAGAGGAGCCATTTTCAGTCCACTGAGGGCAAAAAAAGCATCTGAAAATGCATTAACTGGGAAAAACCACTTTTTATTCCTGCTCAGCTATCTCCCCAAGCAGCCAAATGGAAATTTACCAACTCTTAAAAAGGGCATTACTGAGTGGAGAACAAAGAGAGTTCAACCCAGAGGGGCTGGTCTCCCCAAAGTTGAAACGCAACAGAAAACGGCAACTTCAGCTGACTCTGCCAGTACAGAACAGCAGGACTGACCGCATCAAACAACCATATTTATTGCTCACTAACTGGGTGCGGAGCCCTTGGGAGAGTGCAATGCACTAGAACGTTTTAGACCTGATCCCTGCCCTCAAGGAACTTACAGCTTCGAGGGGCAGTAAAAGAAAGAACTTACACCTGTTCCCTTTTGGCATCTTCTCACTTAAGTGACCACCATCACCTTTCATCTGAGACCCTACCGAGTACCTTTCCACTCCCCTGGGACTCCCCTGAGCCTCCCTACCTTGATTTCTGACTATTCTCTCTCAGATTTTCCCCCAATTCCTCCTTTCCCACCCCTCAGAATTTATACACTTCCCCAAATATTTCTGGACCTTTGCATCTTGGAGGCTTCTACTTCCCGACCATACCCAGAGTGAGATCCTGTCTTTGCGTCTCCCCTCTGGAATTCCGTCACCTCCCCCTCTGGGCTCTCTGAGGCTGTCCACCTCCACCTCTAACCCTTTTGAGGTCTTCGGGCTTTGGAGTCAGAGATCATGGGTTCAAATCCCAGCTCCGCCAATTGTCAGCTGTGTGACTTTGGGGAAGTCACTTAACTTCTCTGTGCCTCGGTTCCCTCATCTGTAAAATGGGGATTAAGACTGTGAGCCCCCTGTGGGACAACCTGATCACCTTGTAACCTCCCCAGCGCTTAGAAAAGTGCTTTGCACATAGTAAGTGCTTAATAAATGCCATTATTACTATTATTATTATTATTACTTGGGGTTGTCACACCCCCACGCTGGTAAGACTCACCCCCCCACACACCCCCACACCCCCACACACCTTACCTCCGACCCCTCTGAGACCCTCATCTTCATCATCATCATCATCATCATCAGTGCTATTTATTGAGTGCTTACTATGTGCAGAGCACCGTACTAAGTGCTTAGAAGAGTATAACACAACAGAGTTGGCAGACATGTTCCCTACCCTCGTCCCATCCAGTTCCAATTTTCCCGTATTGTTTCCACCTCTTCTTTACCACATTTTAATAATAATAATAATAATAAGTGTGCCATTTGTGAAGTGCGCCAAGCACCGTTCTAAGTGCTGGGATAGATACGAGGTAATCAGGTCAGACACAGTCCCTGTCCCACATAGGGCTTCCGGTCTTAATCCCTATTTTAGAGATGAAGTAACTGAGGCCCAGAGAAGTGAATTGACTCACGCAAGGTCACACAGCAGACAAATGGCGCAGCCGGGATTAGAACCCAGGTCCTTCTCACCCCCAGGCCCTGCCTTATCCACTAAGCCATGCTGCTTTTCTACACAGCCCTTACACAGCCAAACTTCCTGACCACAACTTGATACCCTCATCTCAAAGGAGCTTGTCCTTTTTCTGTCCCTTTTGGCCCCTCTTTTACCACCATCACTCCTTTGCCTGTTTGCTGAGACTGAGGCCTCCTCTCTTAGTCACCTGACAAACCCATCCTCTTCAGCATCCTGGTCCCTTCTATTTGTCAACCCTCAATATCCTCATCTTCTGGACTCCCACCCAGCAGTGTCAGAGCAAGAAGCTCCAGGACCGGGCGAAAAAGCTAAACCAAACCTTTCTGGTTTGTTCCCTGGATTCAGAGATCTGCTAGGAAGTAAGAGTTGCCCCTGGCATGTAGAGAAAGAGAGCTAAGTGAGCAGAGATGCCTTGCAGGACCACTGGAAGAGGCAAAATTTCTTCTCTAAAGAGCTGAGCATCCAGGATGGGCTCAACAACAACATCTACATCTGCAGCTGGGACCAGTTGGGGCTGGCTTTCCGAGGACTCTTTGGACCCTAGCTGTGGAACTGTTTTCGGTCCAACGATTGATTAATTGATTGATTGATTGAGGGATAACCCAAGGCTCTGCTGTTACCCAGTCACTGACTTTGGGGCCACCATCTTTCATGCCCTCCGAAGAAATCCTTGTTGGTGACTGCCGGGTAAGAGAAAAAAAGGGAGGGCCGATTCCCCCTCACGCCTTCCTTAGACTCCCTGTGGAACCCAACCCTTTCCGGACCCCTCTCCGCTTGGCACTGACTTCCTGCTGGCCGGCAGGGCCCAGGAGCTTCAACGAGAAGCTCGGAGACCAGCGCCGACCCAGAATGCCGAGGATGAGATGGGGCCGATTCCAGATGGAGCCGTCTGGAGACTCCAGTGGGAAAAAACTGGAGTCACACCCGGCCTGAAGCCGGAGATTTTCCAGTGGATCCATGGCCTGGGCAGGGGTGGTCTGGGGGTCTCTTCCCAAGGGCACTTTCCCCTTTAGGCTGACCCTGTGCACGTGGACACTTCCCCTTAGAGTTTTCCCCAGGAAGGTACCCTCGGATCCCCAACAACCTCTAGTGAGTCCTCCCTCCCACTCCCGTGCTCCTTTTCTCCTGAAAACCCGAGTCTCTCTTGAAAACCCCCAGTGGGCTGCAGGGCCCAGGCCTTGAGGCCTACCCTTGCGCTCCTCCCTCCTTTCCTCCCACTCTCTCTCTCCTGTGGCTGTCAATGATGCTGTTTTTTTTTTTCCTCCTCCAGGGTTGGTTTCTTATGCTTTTTTATTCTCTCTCTCTTTTTCTCCCCTTCCTTCCTCCCACCGCTCCCTGCCTCCGGGGCCTCCCCGTCTTGCTGCCGGCTGGCTGCCCCACTCCGGGCAGGGAAGGCCGGATGGTGGTGCTATCCTTGGTCTTAGGGCTCTCGGAACAGGATGACTTTGCCAATATCCCTGACCTGCAAAACTCGGGAAACCAGCACTCCCAGAACACTCAGGGGGACAAGAGGTATGAGCAAAGGCGAGGACTTTCCAGCAGCGAAGAGCAGAGAGGGCCCCGGCGGGGGTGGAGAAGGAGGAAACGGCGGCGGTACCCACACCTCCAGAAATCTGTGGTCAGCCAATAGGAGAGCTGGGAGAAGGACAACTCCCCTGCCTGGGTCTCCTCAGGCACTGGGTCTGGTGATGGTGGCTTAGAACATTCTGGATCGTGTCTGCTGTCTCAGTCCCTCCTCCCCTTCCCCTCTCCCCCTCCACACAGGCTCTGCCCCTATCCATTCACCACCCTATGTGAAAGCGCCTCCCTCTCCCTCTTCCGTCTCCCCTCTCCATTCTCTTCCACCGCCTTCATCTTTCTTGCCCTCCCACCTCCTAAGAAATCCTTGTTGCTCCAGTGGCTGGTGGGTAGAAGAAAAGAAGAGAGGGGACATTCCCCCCTCCACTGCTTTTCTTAGACTCTCTGTGACTGCTGATTTCCTCTTTTTTAATTTTTTTAAATGGTATTTGTTAAGTGCTTACTATGTTCCAGGCATTACGCTAAGCACTGGCTTAGATACGAGATAGGGGAGGAGGGAGAAGAGGGCAGAAGGTGAGATGCCTGAAGAACAGGGAAAAAAAGCCAAATCCAAAGCAAGGAGGGATGAAAACAAGGGGAAATTATCAGAGGAGAGGGGCTTGGGGCCCATGGAGGGACTGGATGGAATTCACTGGGAAAAATAGCAATTTTCTTGTCTCTGAACCTGTTGATCTCTGGGCCCACCACGATCATCAGACCCATCCTGGGGGCGAGCCCTGGAGCTAACTGGGAAGTCCTGGTAGTGTGGAATCCCAAGGACCTCCCTAGAAAAGACCCCAAATCTCAGGTCACCCCTAGAACTGTCCTAATGGGCCTCCAAAATCCTTTAGGCACAGGCTGGCCAGTCTCCCTTCGTCCTCCAACCCCCAGGCCTGGGCTCATATCCTTGGAAGCAGGCTAGAGCCCCCAGAGATGGGGGTGGGTTTCTGGGGCACAGCTGTTCTCCTTGGAAAGTGGCATGCTCTGGGTCCTCGCTTTGAGGCGTCTGACCTCAGGCCCTGGGTGGGAAGCTGTCAGCTCCTTTAAGCAGGGCAGACAGAAGCTGGGTACAGGCTAGGAGGGAAGGCCTTGAGGCCCCGTAAGAAGGGAATCCCGGGGGTGGCTGAAGACTTCCACTCCATATGCTTAAGATGAGCTGTTGCCCTTGCCTGGAGCTGAGGACCCCCTGCCAGGAGCAGGCTCATTTACAGAAGACATAAAGCTCCCAATTTAGAGGCCTCAGGATTCACCCGGTGGAAGGTGGGCAACAGGGGAGTGGGGTCTTTACTGATTTGACCTTGGGACTCAGCTATCTCTCCCCAGGGCTTAGTCAGGGAAGGCCTCTTGGAAAAGTTGTGCCTTCAATAAGGCTTTGAAAAGGGGACGACCCTCCTGGTCTCGGGTCTTCATGTGCCAGCTAGCTGCCCCACCCTTCTATGGATGTGGCTGTGGGCAGACGGCAAGCGAGGTGTGAGCCCCCCCTCCAACCCGTTGGAGGGGGCAGGGAGAGATGGTGACGTGGACCGGTTGCCCGGGGCTCCTGGCCCGCCTTGGCACTGCCCCAACACTCCCCAGATGGTGCTTGTTCTCTGGCCCCACACGCCCACAGGCCCCTCATTTTGGCTGCTGCCAAATGCCCAAGGCATCACAGATGCCAGTTTCCAGAGCTTGAGTTTCCAAGCCAGAAGGTGGGAGAGGAGGCCCCGGTAGAGAGGGAAGTGAGGTAGGAAGGGCCCAGGCTCGAGTGCCCCCGAGAGCCCATAAGACACCAGCCCTCCCTGAGAGAGCATGTGAAGCGTGAGGGAGCAGGTGTAGAGCTGGGATCCAGATTTCGTATTACCCATGTGCTAATTAACTGGCACCATTTGCACACTCACCGCCTATTTTTACCTTCCACCACAGAGCTTTCTCTCCATATTTTAGCACATCTCTCCCGATCATCACATTAGTCCATTCCCACCTTTCCCACCCCTCCCCACTCACAGAAAAGTGGATGTGGAGATGTGATCCACCAAGTCCTCAGGGGCAAAGGGATCCTGCCCAACCAAGCCCAGGTCACCCACCTGCTGCTCATTCTGTCCCAGCCCGTTTTCCCTGGGCCATGATCTCCCCACCATCAGTCAAAGGTGTTTATTGAGCTCTTACTGGGGGCCGAGCACTGTACTTAGCTACCAGAAGAGTACGCTGACGTAAGGAGATGTGAGCGAAAGTGGGCCAGAGTCCACTTTCTGTTGGTCTGGAGGTGTCACGTTTGTTTTCCCTCATTTGGGAGAAGAGGGGGTGGACTGGATGAGGCCTGTTTGGGAGAATGAGGAAATGATGGTATTTCCTTGCCCTTCTTCTGGTAGCCCCCAGGGACTCAGCTTTTCCCTGTTCCTGTTGCTTTCCATCTTCTTGGTGGGGTCCATAACTGGTTCCCCCCAGTCCCTGGGCCTGGCAGAGGGAGGGGTGATGCTCCCAGGGCCACTGGCAGTCCAAATGACAAGGCACCACCTGCTTAGGGACCCTGGGCCTCCATTGTCCTGTGGGAGAGATGAGATGGAAGCCGGGACAGAGGGCTGAAGGGGCTCCTAAAGCCGTGCTCCCTCGTGGGTGGCAGAGTAGGGGGACAGAGAAGGGCAGGGGAGCAGACTCCCTTCCCATCCCACCCACTCTCTTTTAGGACAGGAATCATCATGGGAGTCCTGTCTGTGGCTCAAGGCTGTTGGTCCGGATCCCTCCCTAAGGCCTATTGTCTGCCTCCCTCCCTGGCCCCCCTGCCCTGACAACACCTACAGGCCGGAGCTGTAGTCTGAGGCAGGATGCTGGGAGGGAAGGGCGGGAGGAGGGAAGGGTGGCGGCAGCCCCTCCTCCGGACTCTGGCATATGGCTCCGGGAAATTGCCAGAGAGAGTAACCAATCCCCTCCCCATTATGGACTCGTAAAGAACAGGTCTCCGGAGAGCCCAGGACCACGCCATGTCAGAGGACTGCTACTGCCCGGTGCCCATCCGCTTCTCCACTCCTCGGCCTCAGCCTCGGGCCTGGGGCTGCCCACATGGATTAGGGGTGGGGAAAGGGTCTCTCTGAACTGGTGGAAGGGGCTTTAGTAGTTGGGCAAGATTCTGACTCCTTGGGAGAGCAAGAGGGCTCTGAGGCTCCCTCCTGGTGGGGAGGCTCAGCCCTGTTAGCTTTTGCCCTCATTTCCCCTACTGTACCCCCTCCATCTCCCTCTCCCTGCCGTGTCTCCCATCCCCCATCTCTCTGATGGAGTTCACCCTTGCATTTCCCTTCATCCTCTGGGGATCCAGATGGGTTGCAGCCATTGCCTCCCGGGGATGGGGTGGCGAGAAGGGGGCTTCCCTGCCCTGACGCGCCCATTTCTCTTCTCAGCTCTCCTCACTCAGACTCTGCTGTGTCTCCCAGGCCTTGGTGTGTGGTCCATCCCCCTCCTCCTCTCTGCCTCTCCTCCCAGCCGTCGTCGTGCCCCCTTGTCAGCGCCTGTCTGCCCCAGCCCTAGTGGTCCCAACCGAGCGTCTTGTGGCTGCTTCCTCTCTGACTAACCTTTCTCTGCTCCTTTCTCTCTCTTTCTCTCTTCTCTCTCTCCCTCTCTCTCTCTCTCTCTCTCTCTCTCTCTCTCTCTCTCTCTCTCTCTCTCTTCCTTCCCATCTGCTCCTCACAGGAGGCATCCTCTCGTCCTGTGACTGAGACTCTTCTCACTGCTTCCTTCTCTTCCCCTCTCTCTCTCTGTCTGTATCTCTATTTCTTTTTCTCTCTCCCTTTCTCTCTGTCCTGTGACCTCTGACAGCTTCAGCGGTGCTAACCATCTTTCCCAGGCTGCTTTGCAGCTGTGCTGATGCTGTGGTGTTGCCAAAATAACTCCAAGTTTTTCATACCTTCAGCAGTCAATCTGACTCTCTCCTCCTCTCTCACTCTATTTTTAACCTGACTTTACCTCTCCAGTTATTTCAGTCTTCTTTCCTCCCTGTGCCTGTGTCTGTGTGAGCATGTCTCTGTGTGTGTGTGTGTGTGTGTGTGCGTGTGTGTGTGTGTGTATGTGTTTGTGTACGTGAGTGTATCTCTTTACCCCGTGTCTTTGGGAGGGTGTTTGAAAGAGATTGTCATTTGTCTTTGAGGAGTTGTGTGTTTATGTGGTCACTGAGCTGATTTCAGGTTCATGTGGTGGGACATGGTCTGGGTCTGAGCATCTCTCTTCTGGGTGCCAGCATTTCTGGGTCCCTGCTTTCTCTGTTTCAGTCTGTCCTGACTCGAATACAAATCCTGGCATGCTTAAGTTTTCCTGGGGAGTATCCTTTCGGTTCTGTGAGCCTGTAGCTGTATGTCTGCCCTCATGGATGTTCTGGTTGGATCGCATCTGTTTCATACCAATCTCTCTCTGTGTCAGCGTTAATGGGTCTTGGAGTCCCCCTTCCCAGGCCTTGGCACGTACTGGACTGCATGCCTGCCCATGCCTGTGGGCCCAGTGATGTGTGCTTGCCGCTGGTTCATACTGGTGTGCCCTGGCTAGCGTCCAGCTCCGTGTTTGTAAGCGAGAGTCTGTGGCTGTTTGCTCTCACTGTCGTTCTATTTTAGCCTGTCCCGAGCCTCATGCTGCTGCTGCTGCTGGTTTTTCTCTCTCCTCTGTGCCTTCACCAATGTCTTCCTCTCTACCTGCCCACATTTCCTCCTCCTGGGAGGCTCCCGTCGAGCCTCAGGGAGCTCACCCCATCTCCTGAGTCCAGTGCCACCGGGCTGGGGACTGCGACTAAACCTCTGAGCCACCGTGACTGAGAACCCCCTCTTTTTGGGGCCGTCCTAGGGTGCAGGGTTAGGCGGTGGTCACCCCCAGAGGAAACAGCCCTTCTATATTCTGGGTTTGCAGTCACTAGATCTGGAACCGGGGATGAACCTGAGCCAGCTGGACCCGAGACCATGACTTCTCCAGAGGCAAATCCTTGGGGTTTCGAAGGTGGGGGTGGAACTTGCCCCCCCAAAAACACTCGGAGAAGGGAAGGCAGAGATGCCAGAGTCTGGACAACTTGCACGGTGCTGCTGCCTGGAGGAGAGTGAGAAGGGTCACTCATTCAATGGATCACTGGTATTTATTGAGCACTTACTATGTGCAGAGTGCTGTACTAAGCGCTTGGGAGCATGCGCTAGAGTAAGTAGACATGATCCCTTCCTGCAAGGAGCTTACAACTTAATGGAGAAGGATGGACACGGAGGGGAGGGGTATGTGGAGAGCAGAGCCATCAATCAATCGAGAGGATTTACCGAGCTGCTATGTGGCTCAGTGGAAATAGCCCGGGCTTTGGAGTCAGAGGTCGTCATCATCATCATCATCATCAATCGTATTTATTGAGCGCTTACTATGTGCAGAGCACTGTACTAAGCGCTTGGGAAGTACAAATTGGCAACATATAGAGACAGTCCCTACCCAACAGTGGGCTCACAGTCTAAAAGGGGGAGACAGAGAACAAAACCAAACATACTAACGAAATAAAATAAATAGGATAGATATGTACAAGTAAAATAAATAAATAAATAGAGTAATAAATATGTACAAACATATATACATATATACAGGTGCTGTGGGGAAGGGGAGGTAAGCTGGGGGGGATGGAGAGCGGGACGAGGGGGAGAGGAAGGAAGGGGCTCAGTCAGGGAAGGCCTCCTGGAGGAGGTGAGCTCTCAGCAGGGCCTTGAAGGGAGGAAGAGAGCTAGCTTGGCAGATGGGCAGAGGGAGGGCATTTCAGGCCCGGGGGATGACGTGGGCCGGGGGTCATGGGTCATGGGTTCAAATCCCAGCTCCGCCACTTGTCAGCTGTGTGACTTTGGGCAAGTCACTTAACTTATCTGGGCCTCAGTTCCCTCATCTGTAAAATGGGGATGAAGACTGTGAGCCCCCTGGGGGATAACCTGATCACCTTGTAACCTCCCCAGTGCTTAGAACAGTTAAGCGCTTAATAAATGCCATCATTATTATTACTGTGTACACTTGGGAGAGTAAAATAGGGTTCCAAGCCATGAACTCTGACCTCAAGGAGCTCCCACTCTAGTGGGGGAAATTTTTTTTAACCATATTTATTGAGTGCTCTGTGTGCAGAGCACTGTACTAAGCACTTGGGAAGTACAAATCGGCAAGATACAGAGATGGTCCCTATCCAACAGTGGGCTCACAGTCTAGAAGGGGGAGACAGACAACAAAACAAAACAAGCAGACAGGTGTCAATACCATCAAAATAGATAAATAGAATTATAGCTATATATGCATCATTAATAAAATAGAGTAATAAATATGTACAAATATACACAAATGTTGTGGGGAGGGGATGGGGGTAGGGCAGAGGGAGGCAGTGCGGCGATGGGGAGTGGAGGAAAAGGGGGGGCTCAGTCTGGGAAGGCCTCCTGGAGGAGGTGAGCTCTCAGTAGGGCTTTGAAGGAAGGAAGAGGGAAATGGGTACAAAGTGATTTGCAGATAAGAAAAGGAGAATGAAAAGATGGACATTTGATGGCATAAGAGCTTAAACAGTAGAGCTCATTGTGGGCAAGGAATGTGTCTACCACGTCTGTTGTACTGTACTCTCCCAAGCACTTAGTACAGTGCTCTGTGCACAATAAATGCTCAATAAATAGGATTGATCGATTGATTGATTAGAATGGGAAAGTGGCTCTTGGTGGTTGGGAATGCAGAAATGCTAAGGGGGCATAAAGCACTGGGGGGGCTGTTGGGAGGATGTGCCATAAGGAGAAGGAAATAAGAATTGGGGAAGATTTCCTGGAGGAGGTGGGCTTTCAGAAGGATTTTGAAGACGGGGAGAGCTGTGGTCTCGCAGGTTTGAAGGGGTAAGACATTCCAGGCAGGAGGAAAGGTGAGATCCAAAAAGATGAGGATCGAGTAGAGTCCATTAGGTTTGGCAAGGAGGTGTCACTGGTGATCTGGGAGGGTGCCGTCTCTATGGAGTGCAAGGGGTTGGAGGAGAGGAAGTGGAGGGAGCAGGTGTTTGCGACCTGTTCTAGAAGTTGGGATGGGAATGGGAGCAGGGGGATGCAACAGTAGGTGGAGGTGATAGAAGAAAATGATTACTCAACACTGGGGCTTCAAACTAGCCCTCCGGGTCGTTACCGAACACCACTGGCTTCCCCCGGGTGTTGCTCAATTCGCCTCCTGCTTCCTTCCCACTCCTTTCCCACTCCCTATGGCTGAATTGGCACTGGGCCCAGCATCTCAGCCAGCTGCACTTTCTGGGCCTCATCCCCATCCGACTGGGTAAACTCCATGGGGGCATTTGGGTGACTGATAGCCCATATGTTCTCACAGAGGGTAATGGAGTTCAGTGGTGTTCTGGACTTGTTGCTGCCTGAAGTGGCGAAGGGATCCAATGAAGGCCTGAGGGGGGACTGGTTAACTCAGGTGGCATCAGAAATGGAGGGTTTAGGGAGCTGAGCTGGGGACCCTAAACCCTCAGGCAGGGCAGAGGGGCAGGCAGATGGAAAGAGGAACCTGTGGGAGCCAACAGGAAGCAGATATGCATCCACAGGTGGGATGAGGTGAGTATCAGGGAAGGTGGACACCTAGCAAGATGCAGGCTGAGAGGGAGGCGGAAATTGTGGAAGGGTGCTGTTCCCCAGGGGGAAGTGGGCAGCCCCTGTGATTGGTAAAGAAGGATCAGGCAGCCCACTCAGACCCCAGCACCCTGTCCATCTCTCCTCCTGCCTCGGCTCACTCCCACTCTTTCGCCAGGTTGCCATCCGGGGGGAAGGCTGTGAATACCACCCCGGTGCCAGGACAGACGCCTCACGATGAATCCGATCGCCGGACGGATACCCGATCCTCCGTCTCTGACCTCGTCAATTCTCTCACCAGCGAGATGCTCATGGTAAGCGGAGCAGCTCCGGGGAGATGCTGGAGAGTTCTCCGTCGGAGCTGACCCAATCCCACTTACAGACTTCCCCAGATAATAATGCCTGTGGCATTGTTAAGCACTTACTTGTTAGGCGCTTATTATGGCTCAGTGGAAAGAGCACGGGCTTTGGAGTCAGAGGTCATGGGTTCAAATCCCGGCTCCGCCACATGTCTGCTGTGTGACCTTGGGCAAGTCACTTAACTTCTCTAAGCCTCAGTTACCTCATCTGCAAAATGGGGATTAAGACTGCGAGCCCCCACGTGGGACAACCTGATCACCTTGTATCCCCCCCAGCGCTTAGAACAGTGCTTGGCACATAGTAAGCATTTAACAAATGTCATTATCATTATTATTATTATTATGTGCTAGGCAGAGTAGACATAAGCTAATCATGTTGGACACAGTCTCTGGCCCACATGGGGCTCACAGTCTTAATCCCCGTTTTACAGGTGAGGTAACTGAGGTATAGAAAAGTTAAGTGACTTGCCCAAGGCCACACACAGAAGATGAATGACATAGCTGGAATTAGAATCCAATCCTCTGACTCTCAATCAATCAATCAATCAATCAATCGTATTTATTGAGCACTTACTGTGTGCAGAGCACTGGACTAAGCGCTTGGGAAGTACAAGTTGGCAACATATAGAGATGGTCCCTACCCAACAGTGGGCTCACAGTCTAAAAGGGGGAGACAAAGAACAAAACCAAACATACTAACAAAATAAAATAAATAGAATAGATATGTACAAGTAAAATAAATAAATAAATAAATAGAGTAATAAATATGTACAAACATATATACATATATACATATATATCTCAGACTCCTGCTCTTTCTACTAGGCCACATTGCTTCAGTGCCTAGAACAGCGCTCTTCACATAGTAAGCGCTTAACAAATGCTATCATTATCATCATCATGCTTCTGTGTGCTTAGCACTGTGCTAAATGCTGGGATAGATACAAGACAATCAGGTCAGACCCAGTCCCTGCCCCACATAGAGATCACAATCTCAGCCCCAATTTACAGATGAGAAAACTGAAGCCCAGGAATAGTAAGTGCCCAAGATCGAAAACAGGCAACTGGGAGAGCTGGGATTAGAATCCCAGTCTCCCAAATCCCAGTTCTATGCTCTTTCCACTAGGATTTCTGGAATCTCAGAAGCTGGGACAGGGAGATGGGGAGAGAGGAGACAGAATAAGGGCAGTTCTTTCACCTGGGATTTTAGGAGCTGGAAAAATCCCAACAGGGGAATCCTTTTCCAGTCCTAGGGTTCACGGCATAGTGGACACAGCATGGGCCTAGGAATCAGAGGGTCATGGGTTCTAATCCAGCTCCACCACATGTCTGCTGGGTGACCTTGGGCAAGTCATTTCACTTCTCTAGGCCTCAGTTACCTCATCTGTAAAATGGGGATTGAGACTGTGAGCCCCACTTGGGACAGGGATTCTGTCCAACTCTACTTCATAATAATAATAATAGCATTTGTTAAAGGCTTACTATGTGCGAAGCACTGTTCTAAGCCCTGGGGGGATACAAGGTGATCAGATTGTCCCACGAGGGGCTCACAGTCTTCATCCCCATTTTACAGATGAGGGAACTGAGGCCCAGAGAAGTTAAGTGACTTGCCCAAAGTCACACAGCTCATAAATGGAGGAGCTGAGATTAGAACCCATGACCTCTGGCTCCCAAGCCCGGGCTCTTTCCACTGAGCCACGCTGCTTCTCTACTTGCTTGTATCCACCCAGCACCTAGCACATAGTAAGCACTTAACAAATATCATAATTATTGTTCTTATCATCATCATTATAATTATTCTTGATTTACCTGATTCCCTGGAATCGTGTCTCCTACAGAGCAGAGAGGAGATGAGATTCATTAGAGAAGCAGTGTGGTCTAGTGGAAAAAGCATGGGTCTGGGATTTAGAGGCCCTGCTGTGTGACTTTGAGCAAGTCACTCAGTTTATATGTGCCTCAGTTTCCTCCCCTACAAACTGAGGATTCAATGCCAGTTGTCCCTCCTTCTTACTCTGTAAGCCCCATGGTGGGACCTGATTATCCTGTCTCTACTCCAGCGTTTAGAATGGTGGTTGGTATATAGTAAGCATTTAACAAATACCACCCATTGAGAAAGTCCAGAGAGAGGGGTCTCTCCGTCCTTGACCCACCTTGTGAGCCTTAAGAACGCTGAGATTCCTTCTAGCTCACTCCCGCAGACTCCTCTAGACTCTAAGCTCATTGTGAGCAGGGGATGTGGCTTACTGGAAAAAGCCCGGGCTTAGAAGTCAGAGGTCATGGGTTCTAATCCTGACTCCACCACTTGTCAGCTGTGTGACTTTGGGCAAGTAACTTCACTTCTCTGGGCCTCAGTTACTTCATCTGTAAAATGGGGATGAAGACTTTGAGCCCCACGTGAGACAACCTGATCACCTTGTATCCTCCACACATCTGCCAAGCTAGCTCTCTTTCTCCCTTCAAGGCCCTACTGAGAGCTCACCTCATCCAGGAGGCCTTCCCACACTGAGCCCCCTCCTTCCTCTCCTCCTCATCCCCCTCCCCCCGCCCTACCTCCTTCCCCTCCCCTCAGCACCTGTATATATGTTTGTACATATTTATTGCTGTATTCATTTTACTTGTACATATTTACTATTCTATTTATTTTATTTTGTTAATATGTTATGTTTTGTTGTCTGTCTCCCCCTTCTAGACTGTGAGCCCACTGTTGGGTAGGGACCGTCTTTATATGTTGCCAATTTGTACTTCCCAAGTGCTTAGTACAGTGCTCTGCATACAGTAAGCGCTCAATAAATACGATTGAATGAATGAATGAATATCCCCCCCAGCACTAAGAACAGTTCTTGGCACATAGTAAGCGCTTAACAAATTCATTCAATCGCAATTATAGAGCGCTTACTGTGTGCAGAGCACTGGACTAAGCGCTTGGGAAGTACAAGTTGGCAACATATAGAGACGGTCCCTACCCAACAAAGGGCTCACAGTCTAGAAGAGGGAGACAGACAACAAAACAAAAGATGTGGACAGGTGTCAAGTCACCAGAATAAGTAAAAACAAAGCTAGATGCACATCATTAACAAAATAAATAGAATAGTAAATATGTCCAAGTAAAATAAATAGAGTAATAAATCTGTACAAATATATATACAGGTGCTGTGGGGAGGGGAAGGAGGTAGGGCGGGGGGATTGGGAGGAGGAGAGGAAAAAGGGTGCTCATCATTATCCTTATTATTATTATTGTTACCATCTCTGCTATATTATACTCTCCCGGTGCTCAATAAATATGATTGATTGATTGATTCGGAGGGGAGAGGAAACAGAGAGAAGAAGCCACAGGGGCAATAGGGAACTGACTCCTGAGTTTGTGGCAAGGACTGAATCTGGTCCCTTTGGAAATCCAGTTCTGCTCACTCTTCACGGGATCCCCTCCCTTCTCTGGCAGAGCAAGGTCTCCCTCTGACCCCATCCCCATCTTCTCTGGACTATCTGCCCACTTGGGCTGGTGGGACGGAGACGTAGTACTCTGTGTTTCCCCCGAGTGGTGGGAATTACAGCAGTTCGGTAAGTCCAGGGGAGTTCTTACACTTCATTTCCACCCTGCCCCAGAAATGGCCCATCCTCATGGTTTGGGAGAGCAGGGCAAAGCAGGACAAAGAGACTTCCATAGGAAGTTGCCTTGGGCAATAAGAAAGAAACTGGCATGTTCCTGGCTTTTCCCTCTCATTACATTTCTTCAGCTCCCCATCAAGGCCAAGCAGTGTTGCCTAATAGATAGGCCTTGGGCCTGAGAGTCAGAAGGACCTGGCTTCTAATCCTAACTCTGCCACTCATCTGCCTGTGTGGCAGTGGGCAAGTCACTTCTCTTCTTCTATGCCTCAGTTACCTCATCTGTAAAATGGGATTGCAAACCATGAGCCCCATGTAGGACATGGACTGTGCCTAACCTGATTAACTTGTATCTACTCCAGCGCTTAGTACAGTGCCTGGCACGTGGTAAGAGCTTAACAAATACTATTAAGGAAAAAAGCCAACCCTCAACAGACCTCCATCCCTGGCTCAGACCCATCCATCTAACAATCAATCAATCATATTTAAACAGCATGGCCTAGTGGGTTGAATACAGGCTTGGGAGTCGGAAGGACCTGGGTTCTAATCCGGCGCTGCCACTTGTCTGCTATGTGACCTTAGGTAGGTCACTTCACTTCTCTGTGCCTCAGTTCCCTCATCTGTACAATGAGGATCAAGACTGTGAACCCCATGTGGGACAAGCACTGTGTCCAGCCTAATTACCTTGCATCTACCCTAGGACTTAGTACAGTGCCTGGCACATAGTAAGCACTTAACAAATACCACTGTAATCATTATTATTACTGTGTGCAGAGTACTATACTAAGCACTTGGGAGAGTGCACTATAACAGAGTTGGTAAGCCTGTTTCCTGCCCACAATGTGCTTCCAGTCTAGAGACTAGAGGCAGACCCACTCCAGCTTAGGGCTAGGCCTAGAATCTCGGTCTAGAGAGAAGGAGGGGTTTAGCGTGCCTCTCCCTTGTCCCAGCTCTTTCACCAGTCCCTCGGGCACCTCTCCTCTCCGATCCTTCTGGAAATTCCCACTGGACTGCCTGCATCTCCAATCCCGATTCTCTTGCCCAGCCCTTCCTGCACTGTCCCGACACCCTGATTCCCAGGTGATGGAGGCGTGGGATCATGGGCAGCTGGAGCCGGTGGCCAGAGGAAGTCTTACACCCTTGCTTCCCCCTGCTGTCTCGTCCTCTGATGGGGGGAGCAACATGGCCCCAAATGTCCCAGCCTGGAGACACTTCTAACTTTCCCTTGCCCTTGGCTTGATCACCCCAGGCCTCCTCCCTTCCCTCCTCCGCTCCTTGATCTCCACCCACCCTCACTCCTCCCTCAGCTCCATCTGACCCACTCCAGTACAGAATGAATTGCATTCATCTTTTTTCCTAAGCCAGGCACTCCAGTTTTAGTCAATCAGTGTCTCTCTTCTCTTTCTCTCTCTCTCTCTGGTCTTCTCTGAATGCCTTTCTAATTGTTTACAGCTTCTTAGAAGCAGAGTTCCCAGAAGATAAGGCAACATAGGGTCCCCATAGAGTCAGGGAGGCAGGCCCCAATTCCTCCTCCCTCTCAAGAGGCCTTGACGCTGTACTGACTTTGGGGACAGGACCAGAGGCCATGTGTGGCTTTATCAGGTCTGAGGAAATGGAGACAAAGCCTCAGACTTGGAACAGAGGAACGCTGCACAATTAACCAGAGCTGGGGCCAGACCGTCAGGGTGAATAGCAATGGTAAAGACAGTGGACAAGCATCATCACCCTAGGTGCTTCTAAGGCATCTCAAAGCCAGGTTTCTCCAAGCCCCTTAAGTCAATCGTATTTACTGAGTGCAGAACACCCTACTGAGCATTTGGAAGAGGACAATATAACAGAGTTCGTAGATATGTTCCTTGTCCACAGTGAGCTTACAGTCTAGGCCATGGTCTTGTCTACAGTCTAAATCAGGAATTGAACTGGAGCTCTGCCCTCTATGAGGGACTGTTGGGTCTAATTCCCCAAATTCACAACTTGCCTGCTGTGAGACTTTGAGCAAGTCCCCAGACTTTTCTGTGCCTCAGGTTCCTCATGTATAAAAGGGAATCCAGTACCTGTTCTCCCTCCTGTTTGGACTGTGAGCCCCGTGTTGGACAGAGACTATTTCCAAAGTGATTATTTTGAATCTACCCCACACTTAGTATAATGCTTAGCACGTAGCACTTAATCAATCAGTGGCACTTAATAATAATGATGGTATTCGTTAAGCACTTACTATGTGCCAAGCACTGTTATTCGTTAAGCGCTTACAATGTGCCAAGCACTGTTCCAAGCGCTGGGGTAGATACAAGGTGATCAGGTTGTCCCACGTGGGGCTCACAATCTTAATCCCCATTTGACAGATGAGGTAACTGAAGCACAGAGAAGTGAAGTGACTTGCCCAAAGTCACACAGATGACAAATGGTGGAGCCGGGACTAGAACCCACAACCTGACTCCCAAGCCCATGCTCTTTCCACTAAGCCACACTGCTTCTCCTATACCACCCTGCTTCTCTTTGTGCACTTACTATGTGCAGAGCTCTTGGGAGAGTACAGTGCCACAGAATTAGCAGACATGTTCCCTGCCCATAACGAGTTTACAGTCTATGCTTAACAAATGCCACTATTGCTATAAGTATTATTGCTATTATTATTGCCATTATTGTTATAATTATTATCATTGGTCTGGGATCCTAGAAGGTCCAAGAGAGGAGGACCATGCACCCTTCTGGGAAGGATCATTGTCTCTTCCTTCGAGCCAAGGGAATGGCATTCTGGGTAACACCAGTTGGCCATTCAGCCCAGTGTCCTAACTCCAATTGCGAGAGTATGATAGGTGCCCTCTTTGTCCCCATTCTTTCAGTTATAATAATAATAATAATAATAATAATGGCATTTATTAAGTGCTTACTATGTGCAAAGCACTGTTCTAAGCACTGGGGAGGTCACAAGGTGATCAGGTTGTCCCACAGGGGGCTCACAGTCTTCATCCCTATTTTACAGATGAGCTAACTGAGGCACGGAGAAGTGAAGTGACTTGCCCAAAGTCACACGGTTGACAATTGGCAGGGCCAGGATTTGAACCCCTGACCTCTGACTCCAAAGCCCGTGCTCTTTCCACTGAGCCACACTGCTTCCCCGGTACTAGTTATAGAAGTACCACCCAATACCCATGACTTCTCGCTCTCCTAACTCACCATGAGTCTTACACCTATTTAAGCTTGTGGTGGGCAGGGCATATGTCTGTTTTTTATTCTATTGTACTCTCCCCAGTGTTTAGTACAGTGCTCTGAACATAGCGCTCAATAAATACGACTGAATGAAACGAACCCCGCTTTAAGGTCCTGAGGGTATCTTGGTCCTGCCCAGGAGGCTGGGCGCTGCCATGGGCCTATATTTGCCTTCTGGAGGAGAAGGGTGGTGGTCTCGGTCTGCCCCAGACCCTGCTGGGGGCCGCTGGATTGGTTACCATGGGGACAGCACCACGCTGGGAGAACTGATGTCTCAGATCTGGTTAATTAGGGCTTGGGCCATGGTGGAACGTGAAGGCTGTGGATAAACTGGGCGGTCGGAGTATAAACCATCCCTCTTGGGTCCTCCCTTCTCCCAACCAATTCAGTCGTCATGGGTGATGTGATCTGTGACTGCCTATCGAAGCTCCTGCCCTCTCCAGGTGTGAGAATCCCTGTCCAGGCGAGTACCCCACAACCTCCTCATCGGAAACTCCACCTCAAGTTTTTTTAAATGGCAGTTGTTAAGCGCTTACTCTGTGCCAGGCACTGTATGAAGGACTGGGGTAGATATAAGCTAATCAGGTTGGACAGAGTCTATGTTTCACATAAGGTTCATAGTCTCGATCCCCAATTTACAGATGAGGTAACTGAGGCACAGAGAAGTTGAGTCACGTAGCAGACAAGTGGCACAGCTGGGTTTAGAACTCGGGTCCTCTGAGTCCCAAGCCCGTGCTGTTTTCACTCCCCCTCGTCCCCCTCTCCATTCCCCCATCTTACCTCCCTCCCTTCCCCACAGCACCTGTATATATGTATATATGTTTGTACATATTTTTTTACTCTATTTATTTATTTAATTTATTTATTTATTTGTACATATCTATTCTATTTATTTTATTTTGTTAGTATGTTTGGTTTTGTTCTCTGTCTCCCCCTTTTAGACTGTGAGCTCACTGTTGGGTAGGGACTGTCTCTATATGTTGCCAATTTGTACTTCCCAAGCGCTTAGTACAGTGCTCTGCACATAGTAAGCGCTCAATAAATACGATTGATGATGCTGCTGCTGCCTCTCAGTCTCCTCTGAGTCTGAGCTGCCGGGTCATTTCCTGTTCTGCCTCGGTCTCGGGACCAGATTGGCAGCGATCGGTTCATAGAAGTCAGAAGCGTGGGCCCCTGATGGGCCCCCAGGGTTAGGGGAAATGGATAGGAAAACCTACAGTGCTGTGGAAGGGATGGCCCAGGTCAGATCCCTAATCAGGTGACAACCGTCACCCCCATCCACCCAGCATTCTCCGGTTCCACTATTAGAGACGTAATCCTGGGCTGAGTGAACCACTGATCTGATCCAGTGTGGCATTGCTTAGGAATTTTTTTGTCAGATCTGGAGAAGAAACAGCTTCTGACCCTAAGCAGGGCAGCAGTGAGAAGCAGTCATCTTGCTTCATCCAAGTCCTCGCTTCTCTCCTCTCCTCTTTTTTCCTCTATTCTTTTCCTCTCCTCTTGTCTCCCCTCCTCTCCTCTCCCTTCCTCTCCTCTCCTTCTCCTCCCACCTTCTGCCTCCAGAAAGACAAGCACTCCTGGAGGACGGGCCTTTGCCAGGGAGATTTCCCCCTCATCTGAGCAGGATGATTGATGGGGAATGGGCCATGGCTGCAGGCGGGGGCGGGCGGGTGGGCCCAAGCTGGTCCTGACAATGGCCCTACAGGGGCTGCCTTTGTTCTCGGCTCTGTTCCAGTTGCCCGGCACATATCAATGTCTGGTCGCCCACGCGACCTCAACAACGACTGCCCCCTCCCTGTGCCGCCATTCCTTTGGTAGCACTGGAATTGCGTGGGGGGATCAGTTGCCCCCATGTGGCTACCAACCCTTCGCCTGATTTACCCTACAAATTGATTACCTTTTTGCCTCTCCTGTGGTCCCAATGCCCAGGAGGACAGAACAAGCCCTCGGGGTCCTTCAGCTTCTTCCTTGATGGGGATGCTGGAGTTTGCCTGTCAGTCAAACAGGCCCTGAGTTGAGAGAAATGGCTGCAGGCCTGGCCCTGTCTGAGTCTCGGTCAGCCTCTTCCCCTTTCTGCCCCGACGCTACCTAACAGCTTCTGAGGGGCAACAAAGAGGAGATTGGAGGGGGGCCATCAAGGGCTGTGGTTCTGACCGAGGTACCCTGGGGTTTCTCCCACCCAGCTCTCCCCAGGGTCTGAGGACGACGAGGCTCACGAAGGCTGTAGCCGGGAGAACCTGGGCCGGATCCAGTTCAGTGTTGGCTACAACTTCCAAGAGTCCACCCTCACTGTCAAGATCATGAAGGCCCAGGAGCTGCCAGCCAAGGACTTCAGTGGCACCAGTGACCCCTTCGTCAAGATCTATCTGCTCCCTGACAAGAAGCACAAATTGGAGACCAAGGTGAAGCGGAAGAATCTGAACCCGCATTGGAATGAGACCTTTCTCTTTGAAGGTGAGGCTGGTCATCCACTGGACTCCCATCTTCCACCACCTTGGTCCTGGGGTATTGGCTATCCCGGAAATGTGTCTCTCACTGGGACCAGGATCAAACCAACCAATTGATTGAGGCTTTACAAAGCTCAGTGGACTTTCCCCATCTATCCCTAGTAGAACTTCTCCCCTGATAGGTCATTAGACCCTGGCTGGCAGTGTGAGGGTGTATATCTGCATTTCCCCTCCCCAGCCCTGCGTGTGTGTGTGTCTTTAAATGGTATTTGGAGAAGCAGCGTGGCTCAGTGGGAAGAGCCCGGGCTTTGGAGTCAGAGGTCATGGGTTCAAATCCTGGCTCTGCCAACTGTCAGCTGTGTGACTTTGGGCAAGTCACTTCACTTCTCCGTGCCTCAGTTACCTCATCTGTAAAATGGGGATGAAGACTGTGAGCTCTCCGTGGGACAACCTGATCACCTTGTAACCTTCCCAGCACTTAGAACTGTGCTTTGCACATAGTAAGCGCTTAACAAATACCATCATTATTATTATTATTTGTTGAACATTTACTATGTGCCTAGCACTGTAATAAGCACTGGGGGAGATATGAGTTAATTGGGTTGGACACAGTCCCTGTCCCTCGTAGGGCTCAGTCTTAATCCCGATTTTACAGATGAGGTAACTGAGGCCCAGAAACCTTAAGTGACTTGCCCAAGGTCACACAGCAGAAAAGTGGCAGAGATGGAATTAGAACCCAGGATCCTTTTGATTCCCAGACCCTTGCCCTATCCACTAGGCCATGCAACTTTTCCTGAACAAATGAAATTTTTCCAGGCAGGTGAATTCTGAAAACCATTTTCAATATTAATTCAGTGCCTGCCTTAAGGCAGTGAAACTGTGGGTCTGGAATCCCTGGAAGGCTGGGTAGTACAGTCCCCCATGTCATATTTCACCATGGGGTAGACACACATCTGCTGGGAATCTACTGGAGCAGTCCCTCACAGAGGGCGGGAAATGGACTAGATGACCTCTTGGGCATTTGTTTAGCCCCGCTTTCTATGACCTGTTATCTTGGATATTTGGGAAGACTGGGGCAGATCTGGATCTTCCCAGGGAGAAGAGAGGTATGGCTTATGGTCCAAAGGCCCTGAGCTGAACTGAGGTTGTCCCACTGTGGGACAACCTGATCTCCTAGTAATCTCCCCAGCGCTTAGAACAATGCTCTGTGGACTGAGCTGAATCCCTAATCCCACAGAAGGGAGACCTGAACTCTCTGGGGAGGGAGGTGAGAAGCCACTAGCCTTTCCCCTTTCCCCTCCCAGGACACCCTGCAGGGTCCTCAGACTAGGAGGCCTGGTGTGGACACTCCAACCCATCCCCCAAATCGCAGGGAAGGAACTAATAATAATAATAATGGTATTTGTTAAGCGCTTACTATGTGCCAGGCATTGTACTAAACGCGGGGGTGGATACAAGCAAATTGGGTTGGACAGAGTCCCTGTCCCACAGAGGGCTCATAGTCTCAATCCCCATTTTGCAGGTGAGGTAACTGAGGCCCAGAGAAGTGAAGTGAATTGCCCGAGGTCACACAGCAGACAAGTGGTGGGGTCAGGATTAGAACCCATGACCTGCTGGCTCCCAGGGCCGTGCTCTATCCACTATGCCATGCTGCTTCTCAGTAAGCAGGAATAAGCCAAGGGTCCTGCCAGTAAGTCAATGGATGGCACTGATCATCGTGCTGAGGTACACTCAGGCACTTCAGCCCGGCCCGTGGAAGAGGGGTGGGACCAAGTTGGTCATCAGGTCTTCTCCTGTGGGTGCAACAGCTCGGACCCTGCTTCCCCTCCCCAAGTGCCCCCACCCCAAAGCCAGTTGCCTTGGGGAAGCAGTGTGGCTCAGTGGAAAGAGCCCGGGCTTGGGAGTCAGAGGTCGTGGGTTCTAATCCCGCCTCCGCCACTTGTCAGCTGTGTGACTTTGGGCAAATCACTTAACTTCTCTGTGCCTCAGTTCCCTCATCTGTAAAATGAGGATTAATACTGTAAGCCCACCGTCGGGCGACCCGATCTCCGTGTAACCTCCCCAGCGCTTAGAACAGTGCTTTGCGCATAGTAAGCACTTAATAAATGCCACTATTATTATTATTATTATTATTGGAGACAATTGTAAGGATGCAGGGTATCAGGTCATCCCAGTCTGGACAATACATAGGAGGCTGGTGCTCGGGCTGATCTGGGGGATGTTGCTGATTTGCTCCAGGGAGGACCCAGAATTCCAGGATTCCAGGCATTGCAGGTGTGTCCTTACGAGCAGCATGGATTAGTGGATAGAGCACGGCCTTGGGAGTCAGAAGGTCATGGCTTCTAATCCCGGCTCTGCCACATAATAATAATAATAATAATAATGGTATTTGTTAAGCGCTTACTATGTGCAAAGCACTGTTCCAAGTGCTGGGGGCGGGTATACAAGGTGATCAGGTTGTCCCACGTGGGGCTCACAATCTTCACCCCCATTTTACAGATGAGGTAACTGAGGCTCAGAGAAGTTAAGTGACTTGCCCAAGGTCACACAGCAGACATGTGGTGGAGCCGGAATTCGAACCCATGACTTCTGACTCCAAAGGCCAGGCTCTTTCCACTGAGCCATGTTGCGTCTCTGTTCTGCTTCACATGTCGGCTGGGTGACCTTGGACAAATCACTTCATTTCTCTAGGCCTCAGTTACCTCATTCATTCATTCATTCATTCAGTCGTATTTATTGAGCGCTTACTTTGTGCAGAACACTGTACTAAGCACTTGGGAAGTACAAGTTGGCAACATATAGAGATGGTCATTCATTCATTCATTCAATCACATTTATTGAGTGCTTACTGTGTGCCGAGCACTGTACTAAGCGCTTGGGAAGTACAAGTTGGCAACATATAGAGATGGTCCCTACCCAACAACGGGCTCACAGTCTAGAAGAGGGAGACAGACAACAAAACAAAACACGTGGACAGGTGTCAAGTCGTCAGAACAAATAGAATTAAAGCTAAATGCACATCATTAAGAAAATAAATAGAATAGTAAATATGTACAAGTAAAATAAATTATTTAAAAAACTGTGAGCCCACTGTTGGGTAGGGACTGTCTCTATATGTTGCCAACTTGTACTTCCCAAGTGCTTAGTACAGTGCTCTGCACACAGTAAGCGCTCAATAAATATGATTGATTGATTGATTGATTGATAAATAGAATAAAACAAGGATTAAGAGTGTGAGCCCTATGTGGGACAGGGATTGTGTCCAGCCTGATTAACTCGTTTTTACCCCAACACCTTAGAACAGTGCTTGGCACATAGTAAGTGCTTAACGGGTACCATCATTATTATGATTATTATTCCTCGGTTGCTCCCCGCAGGATTCCCGTACGAGAAGGTGGTACAGCGGGTGCTCTACCTCCAGGTCCTGGACTACGACCGCTTCAGTCGCAATGACCCCATCGGGGAGGTGTCCATCCCCCTGAACAAAGTGGACCTGACCCAGATGCAGACTTTCTGGAAGGAGCTGAAGCCATGCAGCGATGGGAGTGTAAGACGCGTACTCAGCCCCACCCCGGCCGAGGGGACGGGAGGTGGGGGATGAGCAGGCTC
Source organism: Tachyglossus aculeatus (assembly GCF_015852505.1). NCBI lineage: Eukaryota > Metazoa > Chordata > Mammalia > Monotremata > Tachyglossidae > Tachyglossus > Tachyglossus aculeatus. Next base: position 35,882,583 of record NC_052087.1, on the reverse strand, counting down.
CTCAATGGTCAACCGAAAGGACCGTGACCCTAAGGTGGGTCGGATAATAGATGAACCGCCTTCAGGGCACCCCTGGTAAAAGGATAAGGGAGGTGAGCCGAACAGCCTCAGCACCGACGGAGAATTTGGAGCAGCTAGTGGAGGGTCTCAGCCCCCTAGACCCAGCAGCCAGAGGACATTTAAGTAGGGAAGGCCTGCCCTTCTCCAGAATAGTGGAGGAAGCCCAAGTGACCAGATGCCAATCTCCGCCTCTGTCCTTCTAGGAGAAGCAGCGGAGTTCGGAAAGACCAGGGGCTTTGGAGTCAGAGGTCGGGGGTTCAAATCCCGGCTCCACCAACTGTCAGCTGTGTGACTTTGGGCAAGTCGCTTCACTTCTCTGGGCCTCAGTTCCCTCATCTGTCAAATGGGGATGAAGACTGTGAGCCCCCCGTGGGACAACCTGATCACCTTGTAACCTCCCCAGCGCTTAGAACGGTGTTTTGCACATAGTAAGCGCTTAATAAATGCCATTATTACTAGGGCCATTTCACGAGGCCACCAATCCTTTGAATGCCCTCTTTTCCCGGAGCTTTTGCCCTCTGGCTTCCTGCCCGGGAAGAATCTGGTCTCGGGGGAGGTAGGAACCGAAAGCAGGGTCTGGTGTCCTGAACCAGGCGGGGCCGTTTCCTGCAGCCCCGAGGGGCCCCTCCTCGTCCTGTCTCTTCCAGAACCACAGTGTCCAGGTTGCTTCCTAGCAGGATTCCTTGACTCAGTAGACTACGAGGCAGAGCTGCCTGGGGATGTTCCGCTTCACAAACCTGGGCCCTGCCACCCAATCCTCAGCCCGCTTCCCACCCTTGCCCCCATTACTTCTTGCAGGGGAGCCGAGGGGAGCTGCTTTTGTCTCTCTGCTATAACCCCTCCTCCAACTCCATCATCGTGAACATCATCAAAGCACGGAATCTTAAAGCCATGGACATCGGGGGAACCTCAGGTACTCTGGGCTTCTTGGGGAGGGGAGGCAGTGGGAGGCAGGATTTTTATTCTCAGGGACTGGAAGCCATAATAATGATAGCATTTATTAAGCACTTACTATGTGCCAAGCACTGTTCTAAGCGCTGGGGGGGATACAAGGTGATCAGATTGTCCCACGTGGGGCTCACAGTCTTCATCCCCATTTTACAGATGAGGGAACGGTGGCTTAGAGAAGTGAAGTGACTTGACCAAAATCATACAGCGGACATGGGGCGGAGCCGGGATTAGAACCCATGACCTCTGGCTCCCAAGCCCGTGCTCTTTCCACTGAGCCACGCTGCTTCCCATGCTTGTCATGCAGCCATGACACCTGGGCATGTATCCCCAAAGGGAAAGACAGCTGTAATGATTCCAGAAGGCTTCTCCCAGGGTTCTCTTCCAGGTCACACCCTGCCCCATTTCCTGGAATTTGTGAGGAGGGCTCCTGCAGTTCCATCCCCCCATCAGGACAATTACTGAATCTCTTTCATTCTTTTGCTGTTGGAACCCCAATCCCAGCCTCCAACTTTGCGGGGGAAAATATGACCTACGGCCTTCCCCCCTCCACCGTACCATCCATCCATCAATTAATTAATGATGTTTATTTATTTTTTTAATGATATTTGTTAAGTCCTTACTATGTGCCAGTCACAGTATTAAGGACTGGGATAGATAGATACTAACTAATCAGATTGGACAGAGTCCATGTCCCACCTGGGACTCAGAGTCCCGTTTTACAGATGAGGTCACTGAGGCACAAAGAATAATAATAATAATTAGGGTATTTGTTTTGTTTTTTTTTTCAATCGTATTTATTGAGCGCTTACTATGTGCAGAGCACTGTACTAAGCGCTTGGGAAGTACAAATTGGCAACATATAGAGACAGTCCCTACCCAACAGTGGGCTCACAGTCTAAAAGGGGGAGACAGAGAACAAACCAAACATACTAACAAAATAAAATAAATAGAATAGATATGTACAAATAAAATAAATAAATAAATAAATAGAGTAATAAATATGTACAAACATATATACATATACACAGGTGCTGTGGGGAAGGGAATGAGGTAAGATGGCAGGGATGGAGAGAGGGACTTAACATAGTAAGTTAAGCGCTTACTATGTGCTAGGCCCTGCACTAAGTGCTGGGGTGGATACAAGCAAATCGGGTTGGACGCAGTCCCTTGTCCCACGTGGGGCTCAGAGTTTCAATCCCCATTTTACAGATGAGGTATCTGAGGCACAGAGAAGTGAAGTGACTTGCCCAAGGTCACACATCAGACGAGTGGCAGAATCAGGATTAGCACCTATGACCTTCTGATTCCCAGGCCCGTGCTTTATCCACGATGCCAAAGAAGTTGAGTGACTTGCCCAAGGTCACACAGCAGACAAATGGCAGAGCTGGGATTAGAATACTGGTCTGTCTGACTCCCAAACCCATGTGTTTGAGCATTTACTGTGTGGAGAGCACTGTACTAAATGTTTGGGAGCTTACAATAGACTTGGTAGACACTCTCTACTTCTCCTTGGGCAGCTCCAAGGACCCTCTGTCCCATGATGGGCAGGTTTGTAATGATATTAATAATGATTATGGTATTTGTTAAGCACTTATTCTGTGCCAAGTAATAATAATAATAATAATGGTATTTGTTAAGTGCTTACTATGTACCAAGCATTGTTCTAAGCACTGGGGTAGATACAAGATCATCTTGTTGTCCCACATGGGGCTCACAGTCTTAATCCCCATTTTACAGGTGAGGTAACTGAGGCACAGAGAAGTTAGGTGGCTTGCCCAAGGTCGCACAGCAGACATGTGGCGGAGCTGGGATTAGAACCCACGTCCTCTGACTCCTAAACCCGTGCTCCTTCCACTAAGCCACACTGCTTCTCTGTACTGTACTAAGCTCTGAGGTAGATACAAGCTCATCAGGTCAGACACAGTCCCTGTCGCATCATCATCATCATCAATCATATTTATTGAGCGCTTACTGTGTGCAGAGCACTGTACTAAGCGCTTGGGAAGTATAAATTGGCAACATATAGAGACAGTCCCTACCCAACAGTGGGCTCACAGTCTAAAAGAGAGAGAGAACAGGTATTGATTGAATGAGTCCTCATTTTACAGAGGAGGCAACTGAGGCCCAGAGAAGTGAAGTGATTTGCCCAAGGTCACTCAGCAGTCTGTCTCAGGGCCTGTCCTCCCCCGGGTGAGGAATGTCTCCGATACGAGTAAACCTCTAAACTCTAAGCAGCGTGGCTCAGTGGAAAGAGCCCGGGCTTTGGAGTCAGAGTTCATGGGTTTGAATCTCGACTCCGCCAATTGTCAGCTATGTGATTTTGGGCAAGTCACTTAACTTTTCTGTGCCTCAGTTACCTCATCTGTAAAATGGGGATTAAGATTGTGGGACAAGCTGATCACCTTGCAACCTCCCCAGGGCTTAGAACAATGCTTTGCACATAGTAAGCACTTAATAAATGCCATTATTATTATAATTAAGCTCATTATGGGCACGGAACGTGTCTACCAACTCTGTTGTATTGTTCGTTCATTCGTTCAATCGTATTTATTGAGCACTTACTGTGTGCAAAGCACTGTACTAAGCCCTTCGGAGAGTACAATATAACAACAAACAAGACGCATTCCTGCCCATTCTCTCCAAGTGCTTAGTAAGGTGCTCTGCACACAGTAAGCGCTCAATAAGTATGATTGACTGAATGGCTGGCCTTCCCTCTTTTGGAGATAAAGAACAACCCAACAGACCACACGACTGCACATGTGGTAGAATCCAACACTTTGACACTGGGATGTATGGTGACCCATCAGGCTATACAAACACATGCGTGAGCTACTACAACCCCACATTTGTGTATGACAAACGAGAAAGCCTGGAGATTCCTCCAACTTGCCCAGAGAGCAGAGACATCAGCCAGAACCCAGAGAGGTGGCCAGGTCCATCCTCCTCCAGCCCATGGAGAGGACAGATTTGTGCTGGCCTCCTTTCTAAGGGGATCTCAAGTTCCTAATAACACATGGGGACCAAGAGTCATTTTCCTGCCAGGGGACGGGACGGGGTGCGGAAAGTTTCAAGAAAGTCATCGGCAAGAGCTTGGGGTCCGCCTCCACCCTAGCAATGAGGTAAAAAAAAAAAGCCCTCTCGCTTTGAGATCCAAGGACCTCCAAAGGGCCCCATTCCCATTCCCTCCCCTCATCCCCGCAGACCCCTACGTGAAGGTGTGGCTGATGTATAAGGATAAGCGAGTGGAGAAGAAAAAGACAGTGACGATGAAGAGGAATCTGAACCCCATCTTCAACGAGTCCTTCATCTTCGACATCCCCACGGAGAAGCTGCGGGAGACAACCATAATCATTACGGTCATGGATAAGGATAAGCTCAGCCGGAATGATGTCATTGGCAAGGTAGGTCTCCCTGGCTCTGGGGTGGAGACCAATCCTTTGGGGTGGAGAGGCCCTAAGGGCAGCTGGAGTGGAAGCTCTATCAATCCAGAGGCCCGGAGGAGAAGGATCCCGACTCCATGTCCAGATAATAATAATTAATAATGATGGTATTTGTTAAGCACTTACTATGAGCCAAGCACTGTCCTAAGCGTGGAGTAGATACAGGTTGTCCCACATGGGGCTCACACTTTTAATCCCCATTTTACAGATGAGGTCACTGAGGCACAGAGAAGCTAAGTGACTTGCCCAAGGTCACACAGCAGACAAGTGGCGGAGCTGGTTTAGAACCTATGCCCTCTGGCTCCCAACCCCATATTCTTTCCACTAAGCCACACTGTTTACCTAAAAAAAAAAATGCCAACCAGGGAAGTCAGACAGAGTCCCCCATTGCTCTCTAATGCTCCTCATGCCAGCTTCAAATTTATCAACTTCCCTATTCTGGACTCTTCTCCTCACCCCCTAAAGAAATTACAATTTGACACCTTCTAATCCTGCTGGAGAAAAGATTATCAGGTAAGAACTATGCATTTTGGTAGAACGTTTAGCCGTGAATTTCCAAGGTGGGGGAGATTTGATCCAGTGGACTGTGGCTCCTTATCCCCCACATTCACCCATCTGACAGACTGGCCTAAAGCAGAAACAAACTGGTTCTTCTAAGGAAAAATGAGTTCCAGGCAGGTCCTATCGGGAGTAATTGTCTGCCCACCTTCATTCTCCAGATGGAGCATTTATGCACCCACACCTTTGATAGACTTTTATAGACTTTGATAGACTTTTAGACTGTGAGCCCACTGTTGGGTAGGGACTGTCTCTATATGTTGCCAACTTGTACTTCCCAAGACTTAGTACAGTGCTCTGCACACAGTAAGTGCTCAATAAATACGATTGATTGATTGATTGATTGATTGATTGAGGTCATTTTGGATTTCAGGCTGGGTGTACGTCTTCCCAGGACGGCCTCGCCAACATACCGACATTGGCTCCCGCCGATCCCAGTTTTCCAAAATTTTTATTTATTCAGCTTAAAAATTACTCCCTTGACACAACCCATCACAAAGTTAGGAATGAATAGGCATTCTGCTTTCACAATATTTCACTGATTTTTTTTGTTGTTATACTTTCCCACCGACCCCAGAACATCTTCTAGAGAAATCACGAGCCCTTTTTATTTTATTCCATCATTCATTCATTCATTCATTCAATCGTATTTATTGAGCGCTTACTGCGTGCAGAGCACTGGACTAGCGCTTGGGAAGTACAAGTTGGCAACATATAGAGACGGTCCCTACCCGACAGTGGGCTCACAGTCTAGAAGGGGGAGAGAGAAGAGAGAGACTAGAAGAGAAGAGAAGGGTAGTGGCCTTACCCCAAACCCCATCCATTTCAACTCCATCTGTACAGCCCCCCTTGGATGGCCCTCTTCTGTCCTGGGGGTTGAATAATAATCAGTGAAGCAGTAAGTTTATCCTGCCAGGTTGCCATGGCAATACCAGTGTCAGTCACAGCCTTGTTAGTTTTTCTCTGAACCGTTGCTACCTGCGGTAACAGTGGAATCAAACTGTTCAAGCGGGGAAGAATTCCATTTTTGCCAGGCCCCCAGGGCCAGAAAGGAAGTAGAACTTCCTCATCCTATCTCCAAACCCTGAATACACCAGGCCCAATCTGGCAACAAGCATTAGGCCTTCTTCCTCGGGGCATGGGCTGCCCCATGGTGGGTTTACAGAAGGCTGCTGCCTTCAGCCCTTGACTAGATACCTTCCTCCTCCCCTTCCAGACCTCCACCCTGCTTCTTATTCAACCGGGCTCCTGATGGAAGCTCAGCAGCAGTGGCCTAGTGGAAAAAGCACAGGCCTAGGAGTCAGAAGGCCTGGGTTCTGATTCTGGCTCCACCATTTGCCTGCTGTGTGACCTTGGACAAGTCACTCCACTTTTCTGTGCCTCCGTTTCCTCATCTGTAAAATGGGGGGCTTAAATCTTACTTAATGATGGCATTTACTAAGCACTTACTATGTGCAAAGCACTGTTCTAAGTGCTAGGGAGGTTACAAGGTGATCAGGTTGTCCCACGTGGGGCTCACAGTCTCAATCCCCATTTTACAGATGTGGTAACTGAGGCACAGAGAAGTTAAGTGGCTTGCCCAAAGTCACACAGCTGACAATTGGCGGAGTGGGGTTTGAACCCATGACCTCTGACTCCAAAGCCCGTGCTCTTCTCCACTGAGCCACGCTGCTTCTCTAAATTACTTTTTCCTACCTAGACCATGGGCCCCATATGAGTCACCAGCTGTGTATGCGTGGCTCAGTGGAAAGAGCGTGGGCTTGGGAGTCGGAGGTCATGGGTTCGAATCCCGACTCCACCACTTGTCAGCTGTGTGACCTCGGGCAAGCCACTTAACTTCTCTGTGCCTCAGTTACCTCATCTGTAAAATGGGGATGAAGGCTGTGAGCCCCGCGTGGGACAACCTGATCACCTTGTATCCCCCCCCCCCAGTGCTTCGAACAGTGCTTTACACATAGTAAGTGCTTAGCAAATACCATTATTACTACCCCCTTTAGACTGTGAGCCCGCTGTTGGGTAGGGACCGTCTCTATATGTTGCCAACTTGGACTTCCCAAGCGCTTAGGACAGTGCTCTGCACACAGTAAGCACTCAATAAATACAATTGAATGAATGAATGAATGACCTGATATTCCATGTCTATCCTAGTGCTTAATACAGTGCTAGGCACATAGTAAGTGCTTAACAATAATAATTATAATGTATAATAATAACAATAATGGCATTTATTAAGTGCTTACTATGTGCAAAGCACTGTTCTAAGAATTAATAATAGGAGGACGGACTCTCAGACCTGAAATTCTCAAGACCTCAGGTTGCAGTCAGGTGACAGTTGGTCACCTGGGGAGCGCTTAGAACAGTGCTTTGCACATAGTAAGCGCTTAATAAATGCCATCATTATTATTATGGGCAATGGGTACCATTCTTGACAGAGCCCAGGGATTGGTATTCTTTTCCAAGCCTGGCTTCTATGCTACAAGCAGCACAACCTTGGGCAAAGGCCACTGGTACAAGTTTCAGATGCCCACCCAGCCAGGCCCTCAGTGCGAATACCCACATCAGGGCTTGAGCACCATTAAAATGGGATCACCAAGAGGAAGAACCATTGACATATTACTTCCTCAAAGGTCAGATGGCACTAAAATGGGGATAAGGTGTCATTAATCTCTTCCCCTCTACCCTTTCTGGGATCTTTAATTCATTCATTCATTCAATCGTATTTATTGAGCGCTTACTGCGTTCAGAGCACTGTACTAAGCGCTTGGGAAGTACGAATCAGCAACATATAACACAAAAGTGCAGTCTCCTCCAGGCTTCTCTCACTGGGTCCCTGCTTCTCTAACCAGAGTAGTCAACCATGGGAGGCCGGGAGTCAGAAGGCAATCGATCGTTGGTGTTCACGGAGTGTTTACTGGGTGCAGAGCACTGTATTAGATGCTTGCAAGAACACAGTATAGCAGAGTTGGTAGACACGTTCCCTGCGCACATCAAAGCAGCATGGCCTAGGTGGGCCTGGCAGTGATAAGGACCTGTGTTCTAATCCCAGCTCCGCCATTTAGTAATAATAATAATGATGGTATTTGTTAAGCGCTTACTATGTGCCAAGCACTGTTCTAAGCTCGAGGGTAGATACAAGGTGATCAGGCTGTCCCATGTGGGCTCACGGTCTTAATCACCATTTTACAGATGAGGGAACTGAGGCACAGAGAAGCAGCGTGGCTTAGTGGAAAAAGCACGGGCTTGGGAGTCAGAGGTCGTGAGTTCTAATCCCGGCTCTGCCACTTGTCTACTGTGTGACCTTAAGCAAGTTACTGAACTCTTTGCCTCAATTACCTCATCTGTAAAATGGGGAATAAGACTGTGAGCCCCACATGGGGCAACCTGATTGCCTTGTATCTACCCCAGGGCTTAGAACAGCGCTAGGCCCATCGTAAGCGCTTAACAAATCCCATCATTATTAAGTGACTCGCCCAAAGTCACACAGCTGACAAGTGGCGGAGCCGGGATCAGAACCCACAACTTCCGACTCCCAAGCTTTGTAACCGTGGGCAAGTCGCTTGACTTCTCCGTGTTGCAGTTCCCTCGTCCGTAAAATGCGGATGGAGACCGTGAACCCTATGTGGGACGGGGACAGCCTCCACCCCGATAAGGCAGAGAAGCAGCGTGGCTCAGTGGAAAAGAGCCCGGGCTTTGGAGTCAGAGGTCAGGGGTTCAAATCCCGACTCCGCCAACTGTCAGCTGTGTGACTCTGGGCAAGTCACTCAACTTCTCTGTGCCTCAGTTACCTCATCTGGAAGATGGAGATTAAAATTGTGAGTTCCCCGGGGTACAACCTGATCACCTTGTAACCTCCCCAGTGCTTAGAACAGTGCTTTGCACATAGTAAGCGCTTAGCAAATACCAATGTGTGGGATAAGGCCGCGGTGCTTAGAACAGTGCTTGCCACATAGTAAGAGCTTAATGTATATATGTTTGTACATATTTATTACTCTATTTATTTGTACATTTTATTTTGTTAATATGTTTCGTTTTGTTGTCTGTCTCCCCCCTTCTGGACTGTGAGCCCACTGTTGGGTAGGGACCGGCTCTATATGTCGCCAACTTAGTCCAGTGCTCCGCACACAGTAAGCGCTCAATAAATACGATTGAACGAGCGAATGAATGGATGGATTTTCAAGGCCCTGCTGAGAGCTCACCTCCTCCAGGAGGCCTTCCCAGAGTGAGCCCCTTCCCTCCTCTCCCCCTCGTCCCCCTCTCCATCCCCCCATCTTACCTCCTTCCCTTCCCCACAGCACCTGTATATATGTATATATGGTTGTACATATTTATTACTCTATTTATTTATTTATTTATTTTACTTGTACATTTCTATCCTATTTATTTTATTTTGTTGGTATGTCGGTATGTTTGGTTCTGTTCTCTGTCTCCCCCTTTTAGACTGTGAGCCCACTGTTGGGTAGGGACTGTCTCTATGTGTTGCCAATTTGTACTTCCCAAGCGCTTAGTACAGTGCTCTGCACATAGTAAGCGCTCAATAAATATGATGATTGATTGATTGATGGATGGATGAATGAACGAACGAAGCCCATCGTGGTTACGGGGCTCTGAATCCGAAGCTGGCGGCGAGGCCGCGGAGGGCGGCCGACCCTGACGCTCTGTCCCTCTCGCCTCCAGATCTACCTGTCCTGGAAGAGCGGCCCGGGGGAGGTGAAGCACTGGAAGGACATGATCGCCCGTCCTCGCCAGGCCGTGGCCCAATGGCACCAGCTGAAGGCCTGAGCTGGGCCAGGGGAGGCCCTGGGGGCAGCCATGGGCCTGCGGTTTGGGGTGGCCCCCATCACCACTTTTATGCACAAACGCCCCGGGGGCGACTCCCCCACTCGGGGGTCGGGGAGGGGGGCCCCGGGACTCCGTTCCGCCACGTTTCCGGGGGGGGGCACCGGCCCTTTCGGGGCCTTGGAAGCCATTTTCCTGCTTCTCCCCCCTTTCCTTCCTAACTGGCCTGAGCTGAGGATTGGGAGCCAAGGAAGGCCGGAGCCGGACCGTCCCCTCAGGACCCCGCCAGGGGGCGCGCGCGCGCGGTCGGCGCGCATGCGCGGCCACCGCCCTTTTTTTCCCGCCTCTCCCGGGGCCTCGCGCCCTCCGGCCCTCGCGATTGGTTCTTCCGGCCGGGCGGGCCCCGCCCCCTCCCCGGCCTGAGGCGAGGGGGGGGAGGGGAGGCGGAGGCGCCTCGTTGGCCCTGGGGTGGAACTGTTTGGGCGGCGCGCTGAGGGGCGGCCAAAACAGCCCTGTGTGTGTGCGTGTTGTGTTGGAGAAGCCCCCTGCCCTTTTGCCCCCGTCTGGGGGGCCATTTTAGGGCAGACAGCAGGGGCTTCTGGGAGGGGTGGGCAGGGGGGGAGGGTGAGGAAAGATGGGGGGCTAGGAACATGGGGGTTGGGGGGGAGGGCAGGGGAGGGCCTCATCCTTCACCCCCCTGAAGATGAGGGCAACTTCCTGGGTTGTAGGGAGCAGCTTAGGACCATTAAGGCCAGGGCGGGAGGGAAGAACGCTTGGGATTCCCTCCTTCTGGCAGCCAAAGCTTTTTTGGGTCTCCCCTCAGACGACTTCCGGCCCCCGAAGGCTTGGGCCTCCCCTTCCAGGCCCGCCTCACCCGTCAAGGCCTCCCCTTCCAGGCCCGCCTGCCCCAGTCGCCACATCAGCATCACTAGTTGAGCGCTCCCAGTGTGCATGGCATTGTAGTCGGTCTTCCCGGATCCCCTTCCCAGCTGGCAGAACCCCTCCCAGGCCCTTGCCAATCCTTCTTCCTCCTCCGGATTCCCTGTCCCGTCCACCCCTTCCCGCCCCGGCGGCTCACCGGGGGATCGGGTGCTTCCCGAAGGCCGCTTTGTTCCCCGCCAATTCCAGTTTTCCAGATCCGGCTGCCTCCCCAAGACACAGGGTGGTCGCCTAAACTGGAAATCCCTTGGGCGGAGGGATGGGATGGAGGGCAGGAGGGAGGCAAGGTTGTCGGACACTTTCCCTCCCTTCCCAACTCGAAGCTCTCCCGTCCCCAGTTCTCCAGCCCCAGTTCACGGCCCTGGGATGGACTGAAGGGCGCTGGGATCTCCCCAGTCAGAGAAGCAGCATGGCGTAGTGGTTAGAGCACCGGCTTGGGAGTCCGAAGGTCCTGGGTTCTAATCCTGCTCCGCCACTTAATAACGGTATTTGTTAAGCGCTCACTACGTGCCAAGCACTGTTCTTGATACAAGGTAATCAGGTTGTCCCACGTGAGGCTCTCAGTCTTCATTTTACAGGTGAGGTAACTGAGGCACAGAGAAGTGAAGTGACTCGCCCAAAGTCACACAGCAAAGTGGTGAAGTCAGGATTAGAACCCACGACCTCCGACTCCCAAGCCCGTGCTCTTTCCATTAAGCCACGCTGCTTCTCTGCTTCACGTGTCTGCTGTGTGACCTTGGGCAAATCACGTCACTTCTCTGGGCCTCGGTTACCTCATCTGTCAAATGGGGGTTTTTTTAATGGTGTTTATTAAGCGCTTACTATGTGCGAAGCACGGTTCTAAGCGTTCGGGAGGTTACAAGGTGATCAGGTTGTCCCACTGGGGGCTCACAGTCTTAATCCCTATTTTACGGATGAGATAACTGAGGCACAGAGAAGTTAAGTGACTTGCCCAAAGTCACACCACTGACAATTGGCAGAGCGGGATTTGAACCCATGACCTCTGACTCCAAAGCCCAGGCTCTTTCCACTGAGAGACTGTGAGCCCCACTTGGGACGGGGACTGTGTCCAACCTGCTTTGCTCGTCTCCACCCTAGCGCTTACTACAGTGCCGGACCCGTAGTACATACCATCATTATTATTATCACGATCATTAAGTATCTGCCACACTTATCCCTCCCTCTTCTCATCCCTCCTTGGATCCGGCGTGAGTCTCTGATGCCTAAACATAGAGAAGCAGCACGGCTCAGTGGAAAGAGCCCGGGCTTTGGAATCAGAGGTCATGGGTTTGAATCCCGGCTCCGCCACATGTCTGCCGTCTGACCTTGGGCAAGTCACTTAGCTTCTCTGAGCCTCAGTTACCTCTTCTGTAAAATGGGGATTAAGACTGTGAGCCCCAAGTGGGACAACTTGATCACCTTGTATCCCCCCCCCCCAGCGCTTAGAACAGAGCTCTGCACATAGTAAGCGCTTAACAAATGCCATTATTATTATTATTATTATTATTATTATTATTATTATTAAACCTTCTTCCTATTAGAGTCGGTGCGGCCTTTTAGGATCCACGGATCCTGTCCCGAGAGAGAGGCAGGAGAAGAGTGTCCAGCGCTTCGAACAGTGCTTTGCACAGCGTAAGCGCTCAACAAGTACCATCTTTATTATTACAGCGCGTATGGCTGCAGCTCCCCGATCCAGCCACTAGGTGGCCCGCTCACCCCACAGACCAGGCCTGTCCCTCTGGATTAAGAGCCGGGCCCACCGCCAATAATAATAATAATAATGGCATTTATTAAGCGCTTACTATGTGCAAAGCACTGTTCTAAGCACTAGGGAGGTTACAGAGTGATCGGGATGTCCCACGGGGGGCTCACAGTCTTAATCCCCATTTTACAGATGAGGGAACTGAGGCACAGAGCAGGGAAGTGACTTGCCCAAAGTCACACAGCTGACAATTGGCAGAGCCGGGACTTGAACCCATGACCTCTGACTCCAAAGCCCGTGCTCCTTCCACCGAGCCACGCTGCTTCTCTAGGTGATGCCCATCCACATTGGCAGGGGTTGCCAGGCAGCATCCACCCTGGGCCGAGAGGAGAGGTCGGGAAGCCGGAGAGAGAAGGAAGAGGCACCAACCTTTATCTTGCCAGCCCAACCCTGGCACGCTGGCTACTCCCGGTGTTCGCCGAGCTGCGCGGCGTTTGAGAATGCCCTCTGCTCTGGGAGGGTTCATTCATTCATTCATTCCTTCATTCAATCGTATTTATTGAGCGCTTACTGTGTGCAGAGCACTGGACTAAGCGCTTGGGAAGTACAAGTCGGCGACAAATAGAGACAGTCCCTACCCAACAATTGGCTCACAGTCTAGAAGGGGGAGACGGACAACAAAACAAAACATGTGGACAGGTGTCAAGTCATCAGAATAAATAGAAGTAAAGCTAGATGCACATCATTTACAAAATAAGGTTTGCCAACCTATTCTCGCCCCGCCTCAGGATGCCCCCTGAAAAGCACAGGGATCTTGCCCAACCCTTCCTCTCCTCCGATGTCTCCACCCGAGCGCTGCAATTGTCAGGTTCTGGAACCAAGGGCCCTCTCCAAGAGGAAGGTTGACGAGGCTCTGGGAAATTGGACGTCCTCACCCTGAAACCAGGAAGAGTGGAAAGTGGGGGAGAAAAGGGCTTGTGGGCCATCTGAGGTGCGGGGTCCGGTGGCGGATGGTGGTTTGGGTTTGAGCAGAAAGGGAAGCCGAAGGAGAAACACAGAAGGTTGGGCAAAGATAGCAGGAAAGGGCTGGGCTGTCGAAAGGGCCAGGTTAGGGGAAACTGTGAGATCGGAAGGGAAAAGAGAGGGAGAGAGGAGGATCGGAGGGGTGGGAAGAACTGGGGAATCTACGGGCCTTTATACAACCCGGTGCCCTCAGCTCGGCCTTGCTTGAGGATCGCTTGAGTTTGCTCCCCATCCAAAGACGGTAGGGAAGGGTGAAGGAGGAGCCAGCCAGCCAGCACCTCCATGCCATTCAGTAGCTAGTGAATCCCCCTTGGGATCAAACCAAATCGTATCGAACCGGGCGGAGCAACAACCCGTTCTTTACTTCTGTGCCCCTCTCCTGCATCTTTCAGCCAGCCGGATGCAAAGACGCTCTCCAGGTGTTGTCTTTGGAACGGGAGGTTCGAACCCGGCCACCCACTGGACTCTGGCTCCTCCAAGGGCTCAGGTTTTGGCTCTGGGCCAATCCCCCTCCTCTCGGGGTCCTCCGGGGAAGTTGCAGGGTGAAATTTCCCCAAAGGGGCAGGGGAGGAGGTAGGGGGACAACCACACGTAGGACGCCCGCCGCCTCCCAATCTCCAGGGTGAAGGAGGGTAGCCCAAGGCCAGAGGGACTTTGGAGTATGCTTGGGGTGTGTGTCTGTATGTATGTAGGGGGAGGGAGGGGCCGGGGAAGTCCAGTTGAATGTTCTATTTTTGTTTCCCTTTTCTGTTTTTCTGTAACTAGAAGATCTGCGACGAGAAGGGAGGATGGGGCAAAGCGGGGACTTGGGACTGGATCGCCCACATCACGGGGGCAGCCCAATGAGGGAGGGATGGAGGGGCGGCCTGGGATGGGAGGGAGCGGAGAGAACGGGGCCCAGGACTCCTGGCTCCACAGCCGACCCCACCACCATCCCATCACGGGACCTTGGGCAAGTCCTCACCTGCTCTGTGCCTCAGTTTCCCCATCTGTAAAATGGGGGTAATAATACTTCACCTACCTCACAGGGAAGGTTGTGAGGCTGCAGTAACTCCACCTGTATCGAGGCGCTTTGGACATCCTTGGACTCGTAAGGTGCTACCGAAGAGCAAAGTATTATTATCCCTGGCTGTGAGCGAAGCCCGCCTCCCCGACTCTCCTCGCCCGCCTCGGGGCCTTCTGGCCCGGCCAAGGTCGGGATCTCGGCCCCCTTTCTCCTTCCCCCCCTCCACCCCCAGCCCGAATGACCTGGGTTCCTTTAGTCCAGTCGGAGTGTGCGAGAGTGGTCTGCGGTCCTGTTGAACCTTAGAACTCTTAGCTGTATCTTGTTCAGGTATCTCTTCTTGTGACCATGCCCGTGTAACTGCTGTACAAAGTTCAACCCCACCCCCTCAGAACCAGCCCACCCACTGGCATCCCAGAGAGGGGGAGAAAAGGAACCGGCAGACCCCGGTTAGCCGGGGGCTGGCGAGGCCAAGGGGGCCGGCGCCGCTGGCCACCGTTTCTATCGTGTTTAGGCTTTAAGAGGCGTGCCGCATCTCTGGGCCGGAGTGGTTTGGTTTTGTTTTTTAAAAAAAGCAACAACGCAAAAACAACGAAATAAAACCAAAATGTAACATTAGCAGCAAAGAAAAACTGAAAAAAGGGAAAAAAAAACTCATAAAAAATTTCCACACACCCTTTAAGCCAGCAGAATTTCCTCTTTGCAGAATCATATTTTTGTGGGAACAGGCCCCGCTTTTTCTGGAGGGGGCCCCGGTTCTGATTAATAAAGGACGGTAAATCAGCAGAGCCTCCGCTGCTTTCTCCGCCGTTCCCGGCCCTCTCTCCTCTGCGGGAGGGGTGGGTGCTCCTGAGGAGGTGGCGTGAGGGGAGAGGGAGCGGGGCCCGGGCTAGTGAGTTTCCAGCCGCCACCGACTAATTATCCCAACCGGTGTCTTTTGGGAATGTGACCTGAAGAGAAGGTGGGACCAAATGTTGGGGAACCTGTCTTAGGCTATAGTTAAATCCCGAATACTCTCCTCCTCCGTTGGGTCGCAAGCCTGCCGGACCCTGCGGGGTCCTCTGTAAAATAGAGAGAGCGCCTCTTTGAAGTAACTAGGACCGGTACCTGGGGGCTTAATTCTGGCTGTCTGTAGCAGGAGGGGCACAGCCCTACCCCAAAAAGAGCGCTCAGAAAGTCAGGCCAACGAGCCAATAGCCACAGTGGAGTGACAGGGCCACACACTAGGCAGGAAGCCTCGATTGAACCCCCATCCTGGAGGAAGCTAGCGGGAGCCATGAAGGAAACCAGAGGAGCGAAGCCAACCATCTCCTCTTTTCTAGATATCCAGTGGGAGGGTGAGGTGGAGGAAAGCAGGGCACCGGGCCAAGTAGGTCTGCCAGGGCCTGGCTGCCGGCCCACGTCGAGAACAGTGCTAGAGGGCTACTCCAGTACGTCCCACGCCGGCGCTGCCATCAGCCTGCCGGATCCCAGGTACCGACTCCAGGGTTTGGGACGAGGCGTAGCTGAAAGAGCTCGGGACCGGGAGTCACGAGGGCTGAATTTTTAGCCTCTACTTGACCTCTGACTTGCTGTGTGATCTTAGGCAAGCCACACCCCTCTGCTGGGCCTCAGTTTCCCCACTCGTAAACCAGGCGGGAACTCTCACAGAGTTAGGATGGGGCCTAAAGAGATGAGATCCGGGCAGTGCCTTGTGCGCTTCAAAAGGAAGAGGTCAGATCCGCCTTGCTAGCCAGCAGATGAACATCAACTTGTACTTCCCAAGCGCTTAGTACAGTGCTCTGCCCACAGTAAGCGCTCAGTAAATACGGTTGAATGAATGAACGAGGTACAAGCTTTCGGTTTCTCACCAGTCTGCCCTCCCACAGGACTGAAGCCGCATCTCTTTGCTATCTACCAGGTCTAAGCTTACGTGAGCCCACTGTTGGGTAGGGACTGTCTCTATATGTTGCCAACTTGTACTTCCCAAGCGCTTAGTACAGTGCTCTGCACACAGTAAGCGCTCAATAAATACGATTGATTGATCTGCCCGGAGCGAGTGGGGCACCCAGCTAGTCGAAGATTACAGCAGATACCTTTCCCGGACTCAGTGTTCTTCCAGTTTTCCAGTTTTGCTCAGTGATGTCCCTTTAAACCTGGCTCTTTTTCCCCCTCTCTGTGAACCTCTCTGTTGCGATGCCCAAATGGGAGCCTGACTAGAGGGCTGTTGAAGCCTAGGTTGAGTCTAAAGGGAGTGCTGAGGTCCACCGGACCTGATCTTCCCAGCTGGAGTTCTCTCTGGAAGAGATGGTCCCTGCGCAAATATCATCCCGTCGGGTTTGTGAAGGGCCAATCTTAGCTGCGGTCCGAGGCTCCTTAAGGACCCCCTCCATCATTCAATTGAATTGATCAGTGATATTTACTGAGTGCTTCCCTTTGGGTTTTAGCCCCCGCCCCTTCCCCAGGCCCAGTTGCTTCACCCCAATCCAACAGGAACAGAATTTCTTCTCAGATTTACCTCCTGACCTTTCCTCTGAGGGTCCCACTCCTCCTGGGCCCCCTCGCCCTCTCTCTGCTCTTGCCTTAGGTGTAAGTTCAGTTTCTTTCTGACCCTTTCTTCTGCTTCTGTATCTCAAGGCCTTCCCCATCCCCCATCAGGAAGCTGTGTCTTTCTCCTCTTTCCAATCCTTCCTCAAGACACTCTGCTTCCTAGAAAAACCTCCTGGCCCCCTAAGACAATCAGAACCAATTTAACATGGCCAAATGCTCCAGTCCTCAGATCCACACGACTGCTTGTCTTCCCCTTGGGTTTTCTCCCTTCCTCTTCCTTTGTTTGTGTCCTGTGTGTCTGTCTTGTTTAGATTGTGAGCCCCTGGGGCAGGAACCCCTATTTAACAATGTTCTGTACAGCACCTACTAGTGCTTAATAAACGCTAATATTCATAATCATGCCCAGATCATCTCGCAGAAGCAGGCAGTAGGACGGGGGAGTCATCAATTCTAGAGGGGTAGTCTCTTGCCTAGCCAGAGAGTCTCTGGAATTCCTTGAAGTCTCTGCCCTGAGTCGTCCTTTCCATACTCAGCCTGCTCTCCCCCTCTTCTGCCCTCACCAGAGAGCTCTGCCCCACCACAGTTCTCTCTTGCAACCCCGAAGGCTTAAACAATTATATTATCATCCCGCTGGCTCTCCATCTCTCCACCCTCTATCTGTTCTCTCTCATTCTCCATCTCAGTTCCCTTTGGAACCACGGACAACCATGTTTCGGGGACTTCAGTGCCTTTGAAAGTCTCCCAGGAGTGGCGGGGCAAGGGATGGGAGGGGGGCGGGGACTGCGCTACCGTCATTCTGCACATGAGATCCTTTGGCCGTTGCCAACAGGATGTTGTCCTGGATGGATGCCAACAAGTTTCTCCAAGCCCCCTTTCTCTTTTGCTCATTTCTTTTCTTAGTTTCTTTCTCCCTTCCATGTTATTCTAGGCATGGACCATGTTTTCCCAAGCATCTCTTCGCCTCCTTCAATTCCATTTTCAAAGTCCACTGCTTCTGAATTCCTTCCCTAAACTCCCTCAGGCCCTCGTGGATGGGCCTGGTCTCTCGGACGTTACAGTCCCCCGCTGCTCCATCCTCTCCTGGAGTCTTTTCTGTTTCCCGACCGTTTCAGGGCTCTCCAGGGGTCTCTCTTAGCTCTTTGGGGTCAGAATGCTTAAAGCACCTGCCTATACAATGGCACCTGCCTGTGAGAACAGAAAAGCCGTGGTGAATTGTCATGGGGAGCAGGGAAGGGTAGGCAAGCCCCTCTGTTCCTCCCCACCTCAGGGCCAACTCAGGAAGGTGAGGGACCTTCCGCTACGGCTCCTATTTTCCTAGATCCCCTCCAGTCATCCGTGGAAGAGCAGGGTGTTCTCTGTGCCCTGGCAGGACAGAAGGGGAAGGTGGAGGGGGCGGGTCACGACTCCAAGTCCTCGGCTCAAAGCTGGAGTTCAGTCACGGTACTCCCTCCTCTCCCGCACCACCTTCCTGGGCCTCGCTCCCCCTAAGATTCCCTTGTCTGGAAAGACCCAGAGAAGATTCCATCAGGTGCATCCTCGTGCATTAGACCCCAAGGAGGAATCAACTCCCAAGAGAGGAAGAGATGAGGGCCTGGAGACCTCCCTAGTTCTTCAGTGGGAATGCACCTTGCTCTCTCGGATCCCGGGACCCGGAATCGGAAAGATCCAGCTGCTGAGGCGGGCAGATATTCCCGGGAGAGTCTCTCAGGCCCCGCTGGGTAACCTCTCCCCCCCTGATTTTCTTCCTCTCTGTCCCTCCAGGGTTTCCTATCATGGCCGATCCTGCCAGAGCACCCCCGCCCCCCAACACACACACCCTCCCCCGCCCCTCCTCCGTCCAGCTCTGGCTGAACAGGGCCCATCTGACCTTTCAGCCTCTGCTGATAACATCATGACCCATTACCATGGAAACAGAGCCATGGCATCATCTCCTTAGTCTCCAGGAGGTCGATTTTCCCTTACCCGCCGGTTGTTTTTTCTGAGTAACACGGGAAACACATGGGAGAAAATGATCAAGGCAGAAAGAAAAGTAGAAGAAAAGAAAAAGACTCCAAGAGAGTGTAGGAGGAGGAAAACTAACTTTGAACGAAGACTCAGCTAGAGCCCGGAAGACTGAGGATAGAGAGAGCGTGACAGAACGGAGAACCCGAAGAACAGAACTTAGGTGGCCAGGCAGAGTTGAGTTCAGAGCAATAGTAGCCGGCTCAGACTGACAGAGAGCGGCGGGAGCCTGGAGCACGGCCTGATAAGCAATATAAAGTTCAAACGGACCGACGTAGAGCGGAGCTCTGTCCAGATTAAAGTACGGACAGACGGACAGGCAGAGCACGCAGCTGACCAGGAAAGAGAAAGGGGCTCCGAATTTGTTACAAAGAAAGACAGAGGCACAGACAGCAGCTGGAGCCCCAGTGCCCTCCCTGGGTTATAAATAAACAGGCGTGTGGGAAACACAGAATAGTTCTCCAGGAAATATCATTTATGTTTACAGCCATTTTTTTTTCCTTTTTTAAGGAAAACCATCCATTGCTTTGGCTCTGTCCCCTGGCAGCATCCCTGAGTTTCCTCCCTGATCCTCTCCACCTCAATTTCACCCGCAGCTCCTGATTCTGCCTTTATTGCTTTGGTGGTTGTTTTGGTCCTGGGGAAGGGATGGGGGAATGGGAGCAGGGTGGAGGCAGAGGGGGAGTCTCAGAGCTAAACCTCGGCTCTGTTCTCTCTGGAGGGAGAAGCGAGGTGGGAGTCCCTAGCCCAGTCCCTCATGCTCAACACGGCCTGCCTTTCCCCGGCTCCGTGGCGGTTGCCCGTGACCGTGCCCATTTAAGGGAATGGAGAGAGCAGGGAGCCCGTGAGACCGAGCGTGGATTCCCATTCCCACCGTACCAACAGCCCTTCCCGAGGCAAGGAGGGCACGTCGGCTTCTTTTCAAACTCGACAGCTGGAAGGAGCTGCTGGGGGCCAGGTCTCCTACCAGTCTGATTCCAGCAGCAGGCCGGGACAAACCTCGGGAGGAGAAGGGAGCGGCAACCCTCCAGACCCCGGGGGTCCTGGAGTCCCAGAAAAGAAAAGGGGAAAAAGCTCACCGACGTGCCTTCCCCGCCTCTGTGGACGAAAACTGGGTTCACAAAAGGTCCCCAAGACCGGCAGTCGGAGGAGGTATATAGTGTAGGTTGGTTCCCTGCAGAGGGATGATGCCTCGGTGCGGAAGATCCCGGGGAATTCGAGTTTCCCTCCTAGAGGTCAGCCCCTCAGAAGAGGCTTGGGTAGCACCTGTCCCGCACTCCCAGATCCAAATGGGGGCTCCGGGGACGGCCCCGTCTGAAGGAAGAGGCAGTGTCCATCGCTAGGCCTTCGGAGTCGGGGTCAGAATGCCGTCCACAGTCTAGTGGGAGGTAGAGGCCCCCGGTCCCTGGGTGGTGGGGGGGGGGGGGGAGGGGGCTAGGGTGGTGGCGAGCAGCCGTCCCAAGCCCCGGCAGATAGGCAGTCGGCCGTCATGGGAGAGTGGTGGCCGTCCGCGGTCCCGGTAAGAGGTGGCTCTTTCTTGGCCCTCGCCCCGGCCCTTCCCGGTGGGAAGCTGGAGGCCTCGGGGCCTGCTGTGGCCGTCCGGGGCCCGAAGCGGAGATGGGTTCCTTAGGAGTCAGCCGTCCTCCGTCTGGGGGAGAGGGGTTCCCCTTGCTCGCCCGTTGACCGGGCCTGAGCTGAGAGGCGGTGGGGAGGGGCCGGGCGAGGCGGGGTGTTTCCTGAGGGCGACGGGCTTCCTTTGCTCAGCGGCGCCTGCGGCCGGCGGGAAGCGCCACCCCATCCGCCCGTCCGCTTTCTGTCGGTGCTGGGGTTGGGAGTCAAGGGGTCGCCTCCCCTCGCCCGCCCGCGGCCCACCGCCCCGAAGGTGAGGGCGGCGGGGCTCGCGGCCAGCAGCAGCAGCTTTGGGTGGTCCAGGCCCTCTCCGCCGTGGGCCCCTTAGGCCCGACGACCATCACCGGGTGGGCGGCGGTGGGCTCAGGTCTCCTCGGCCCGGTGTCCCCTGGGGAAGTCCCCGCCGCCGGGCCGGGCCCTCTGGCCCTGGTCGTCGTCGTCGTCCTGGTCGTCGTCGTCGTCGTCCCGGTCGTCGTTCTGTGCCTCCTCGTGCGGCGTGGGCCCCGGGCAGGCCCGGCCCGGGGCCTCCCTGCGGGCGTTGCGCTCGGCGGCGCCCTCGCCCACCAGGAAGACGCCCCGGCCCACCCGGGGGGGCCCGGTGACGGGGTTGTGGTCGTAGGAGAAGACGCGCAGGGCCCGGAGGGGCTGCAGGTCGGGGAAGCCGCCCAGCCGGTTGCGGTCCAGGTCGAGGATGTGCAGGCGGCCCATGTGCAGGAGGACGCCGGGAAACTCCTCGAAGCGGTTGCCGTAGAGCCACAGGCCCCTGAGGCCCGTCATGCGGGGCAGCTCCCCGGGCAGGCCCCGCAGCCGGTTGTCGCCCATCTGCAGGGACTGGAGGGCGGGCAGGCGCAGCAGGGCCCGCGGGAAGCGGCGCAGGTAGTTGCCCTCGAGCCAGAGGCAGCGCAGGCTCTGCAGCCGGGCGAAGTCGGCGGGCAGGCCCAGCAGCCGGTTGCCCCCCAGGTAGAGCCGGGTGAGGCGGGGCAGGCGGCACAGCCCCTCGGGCACCTCCTCCAGCTTGTTGCAGTCCAGGGCCAGGATGCGCAGCTCCCGCAGCTCCTCGATCTCGGCGGGCAGCTCCCGCAGGCCGGTGCCGCTGACGTACAGCTTCTGCAGGCCGCCCAGGGCGCACACCGGCCCGGGCAGCCGCCGCAGCCGCCGCCCGCTCAGCTCCAGCAGCCGCTCGCCGTCGCTCAGCTGCTCCTCGGCGTCCGACGGCAGCTCGTCCCGGGTGGACTCGGCGAGGCCCATCCTCGGGGGCCCGGCCCGGGGACCATGCCCGACCCTCGCCGGGCCCTGCCAGCCGCCGGACGGGCCTTCCCTGGCCCCCGGGCTCCTTGCCAGCCGAACCACCACCCCCTTTGGCCGGGCCCTGCCACCCCCTTGGCCGCTGCCCGGGGTTGGTAGGCCTCTGGATGCCCGCTGGCCGGTGGCCCTTCCCCTCCCTCCCCTTGGGGCTCCCCCCACCCCACCCCCCAGCTCCCCTCCGTCAGTCTGCCACCGGTTCCCACGGACTCAGCGCTTAGCGACCCGTCGCCATGGAAACCCCCCGACGCGATGCCGGCTGCCAATGGCACGGAGGAGAGGGAGGGCGGGCCGCCCCATCATCCGCCCTCGCCCATCCTCCCTGCCCATCGACAAGCCACCGGGCCACCGGGCCCCGGCCTCCTGGAAGAAGCGGCGGGGCTCAGTGGAAAGAGCGGCTAATCTCCGCTCTGCCACCTGTCAGCCGGGTGACCCTGGGCAAGTCACTTCTTCACTTCCCTGGGCCTCATCTGAAGACTGTGAGCCCCACGTGGGACAACCTGATCACTTCGTATCCCCCTCAGAGCTTAGAACGTGGGAAGCGCTTAACAGATGCCGTCGTTATTGTTATCGTTATTATCAAGCCGCTTCACTTCCCTGGGCCTCAGTTCCCTCACCTGTAAAATGGGGATGAAGACTGTGAGCCCCACGTGGGACAACCTGATCACTTCGTATCCCCCTCAGAGCTTAGAACGTGGGAAGCGCTTAACAGATGCCGTCGTTATTGTTATCGTTATTATGAAGTCACTTCACTTCCCTGGGCCTCAGTTCCCTCATCTGTAAAATGGGGATGAAGACTGTGAGCCCCACGTGGGACAACCTGAGCCCCTTGTATCCCCCTCAGAGCTTAGAACGTGGTAAGTGCTTAACAAATGCCATCGTTATTATCATCATTATTATGAAGTCACTTCACTTCCCTGGGCCTCAGTTCCCTCATCTGTAAAATGGGGATGAAGACTGTGAGCCCCACGTGGGACAACCTGAGCCCCTTGTATCCCCCTCAGAGCTTAGAACGTGGTAAGCGCTTAACGGATGCCGTCGTTATTATTATCATTATTATGAAGTCACTTCACTTCCCTGGGCCTCAGTTCCCTCATTTGTAAAATGGGGATGAAGACTGTGAGCCCCACATGGGACAACCTGAGCCCCTTGTATCCCCCTCAGAGCTTAAAACGGTGCTTTGCACGTGGTAAGCGCTTAACGGATGCCGTCGTTATTATTATCATTATTATGAAGTCACTTCACTTCCCTGGGCCTCAGTTCCCTCATTTGTAAAATGGGGATGAAGACTGTGAGCCCCACGTGGGACAACCTGATCACTTTGTATCCCCCTCAAAGCTTAGAATGGTGCTTTGCACGTGGTAAGCACTTAACAGATGCCATCGTTATTATTATCGTTATTATGAAGTCACTTCACTTCCCTGGGCCTCAGTTCCCTCATCTGTAAAATGGGGATGAAGACTGTGAGCCCCACGTGGGACAACCTGATCCCCTTGTATCCCCCCAGAGCTTAGAACAGTGCTTTGCACGTGGTAAACACTTAAATGCCACCGTTATTATTATCATTATTATGAAGTCAACATCCCTGGGACTCAGTTCCCTCATCTGTAAAATGGGGATGAAGACTATGAGCCCCACGTGGGACAACCTGATTACCTTGTATCCCCCAGCGCTTAGAACAGTGCTTTGCACATAGTAAGTGCTTAACAAATGCCATTATTATTATTATTATAAGTCACTTAACGCTTAGAACAGTGCTTTGCACACAGTAAGCGCTTAACAAATGCCGTTATTATTATTATTAAGTCACTTAACTTCTGTGGGCCTCAATTCCCTCATCTGTCAAATGGGGATGAAGACTATGAGCCCCACGTGAGACAACCTGATTACCTTGTATCCCCCCAGTGCTTAAAACAGTGCTTGGCACATAGTAAGTGCTTAACAAATGCCATTATTATTATTATTATTATTATTATTATTGTTATTATTATTAAGTCACTTCACTTCTCTGGGCCTCAGTTCCCTCATCTGTCAAATGGGGATGAAGACTGTGAGCCCCACGTTGGACAACCTGATTACCTTGTATCCCCCCAGCGCTTAGAGCAGTGCTTTGCACATGGTAAGCGCTTAACAAATGCCAGGGACCATCTCTACATGTTGCCAGCTTGTACTTCCCAAGCGCTTAGTACAGTGCTCTGCACACATAAGCGCTCAATAAATACGATTGAATGAATGAATGAATCATTACTATTATTATTAAGTCACTTCACTTCTCTGGGCCTCAGTTCCCTCATCTGTAAAATGGGGATGAAGACTGTGAGCCCTACTTGGGATGATCTGATGACCTTGTATCTACCCCAGCACTTAGAACAGTGCTTGTGACATAGTAAGCGCTTAACAAATACCAACATTATTATTAGTATTATAGAGCAAGGGCCTGGGAATAAAAAGGACCTGGGTTTTTAGCCCGGCTGCAGTGTGACCTTGGACAGGTAACTCCTCTTGGGCCTCGGTTCCCTCAGCTGTAAAATGGGGATTAATAATAATGATGGCATTTGTTAAGCACTTACTATGTGCAAGCACTGTTCTAAGCGCTGGGGAGGATACAAGGTGATCAGATTGCCCCACGTGGGGCTCACATCCCCATTTTACCAATGAGGGAACTGAGGCGCAGAGAAGTGAAGTGACATGCCCACAGTCACACAGCTGACAATTGGCGGAGGCAGGATTTGAACCCGTGACCTCCGACTCCCGAGCCCGGGCTCTTTCCACTGAGCCACGCTGCTTCTCTGTGAGCAGAGAGTAATGAGTCTTCTCATTAAGACTGTGAGCCCCAGGTGGGACGTGGACTGTGTCCAACCCAATTAACTTGTATCTACCCCGGTGCTTAGTACAATGCCTGGCACATAATGAGCACTGAACAAATACCCTTTAAAAAAAAAATAAAAGCAAGGGAGGGTGCCGTATTTCCACCTGCCAGGCCACCCTACAACCTTCCCGGGCTACTGTGCCTCTACTTCCCCTCCTTCCAACAGCCCCTGGCCACCCCTACAACCTTCCCCAAGCCCATTTCACGCGCACTTTACGCTCGCCTTTTTTCCCCGCGCGCCCACCGACCAGGCAAGTCTCCTCCCAGCCCCACCACACCAAAACCAACTCCAGGCAGACATCCAGAACGTCCACTCAAGTCTGAGGTAACCTCTCCCACCTTTGGTCACCCACTCCTTCAAAGCCTGATCTCTCCCTCCCCTCAACCGTGGTCAACTCCCTTTGGCCTCCAACTCATTCCATCAACCAAATCGAAAAGGGCAACCGTGGCAACCGTGCTCGCCCAAGGATGGGGCCTCCCCGTGTGGCTGCGCGCCGCTGACTATCGGCTGGACGCCTCCCAGGGGGAGGACGAGGACAATGGTACTATTTGTACATAGAGAAGCAGCGTGGCTCAGTGGAAAGAGCATGGGCTTTGGAGTCAGAGATCATGGGTTCAAATCCCGGCTCTGCCAATTGTCAGCTGGGTGACTTGGGGCAAGTCACTTCACTTCTCTGTGCCTCAGTTCCCTCATCTGGAAAATGGGGATTAAGACTGTGAGCCCCCCGTGGGACAACGTGATCACCTTGTAACCCCCTCAGCGCTTAGAACAGTGCTTTGCACATAGTAAGCGCTTAGTAAATGCTATCATTATTATTATTATTATTATGTACTATTCTATTTATTTTGTTAATATGTCTTGTTTTGTCGTCTGTCTCCCCCTTCTAGATTGTGAGCCCGCTGTTGGGTAGGGACCATCTCTAGATAATAGTAATAATAATAATAATAATGATGGCATTTATTAAGCGCTTACTATGTGCAGAGCACTGTTCTAAGCGCTGGGGAGGTTACAAGGTGATCAGGTTGTCCCACGGGGGGCTCACAGTCTTAATCCCCATTTTACAGATGAGGTCACTGAGGCCCAGAGAAGTGAAGTGACGTGCCCAAAGTCACACAGCTGACAACTGGAGGAGCCGACATTTGACCCATGACTTCTGACTCCAAAGCCCGGGCTCTTTCCACTGAGCCACGCTGCTTCCCTACTTGTCCCTCCCAAGCGCTTAGTACAGTGCTCTGCACACAATAAGCGCTCAATCAATACGATTGAATGAGTGAATGACAAAGGTGATGAGAGGAGCCTCTCATCCCAGGCCGGGGAAGGGGGGGCCCAGCGTTTAGAACAGGGCTGGGCACGTTGTAAGCGCTTCCCACGATCGTGATGAGATTTATTTTGTTCATGATGTGCATTTAGCTTTAATTCTATTTGTTTAATTCTACTTGTATATATTCACTATTCTATTTTATTTAGTTAATTTATTTTGTTTTGTTGTCTGTCTCCCCCTTCTAGACTGTGAGCCCGCTGTTGGGTAGGGACGGTCTCTAGATGTCGCCAACTTGGACTTCCCAAGCGCATAGTCCAGTGCTCTGCACACAGTAACCGCTCAATAAATACGATTGAATGAATGAATGACCGTCTCTCTATGTTGCCAACTTGTACTTCCCAAGCGCTTAGTCCAGTGCCCTGCACACAGTAACCGCTCAATAAATACGATTGAATGAATGAATGACTGTCTCTATATGTTGCCAACTTGTACTTCCCAAGCGCTTAGTACGGTGCTCTGCACACATTAAGCGCTCAATAAATACGACTGAAAGAATGAATTTGTTCTGACTACTTGACACCTGTCTTGTCTCCATGTTTTGTTTTGTTGTTTGTCTGCCCCTTCTAGACTGTGAGCCCGCTGTTGGGTAGGGACTGCCGCTATATGTCACCAGCTTGTACTTCCCAAGCGCTTAGTACAGTGCTCTGCACACAGTAAGTGCTCAATAAATACGATTGAATGAATGAATGAATGAATGAATGAATGAATGAAAACCTCCATCCCTCTCGCTTCGGCAACTCGGATCTGAACTTTGCAAATTGCACCCCAGTCGCTCCCCCTCTGCCCCTCACTGCCTCTATCACCCCTAACCTTGTCTCCCTGATCTGTCCGTTGAATCCAAGGGTGGGGGAATGCCTGCTCTTTGCTCGTGGCTGCAGGCAGCCCAAACCAGGCTTCATTCATTCATTCAATCGTATTTATTGAGCGCTTACTGTGGGCAGAGCACTGGACTAAGCGCTTGGGAAGTACAGTTTGGCAACATCTAGAGACGGTCCCTACCCAACCGTGGACTCACAGCCTATAAGGGGGAGACAGACAACAAGACAAAACATATTAAGAAAATAGAATAAATATGTACAAGTAAATAGAGTAATAAACACATACAAACATTCATTCATTCATTCAATCGTATTTATTGAGCGCTTACCGTGTGCAGAGCACTGGACCAAGCGCTTGGGAAGTACACGTTGGCAACATCTAGAGACGGTCCCTACCCAACAGCGGGCTTCACCCCCCTCCCTGTGTGGACAGAGGGCAGAGGCAGCCATAGGATCAGTCAAGGATTCTCTTGGCAGGCAGCGGAAGAGACTTCAGAGGAGTGGGTCTCTCCCCCAAGGAGATGTCGCCACCCACTCCCCACCATGGCCCCCTTTTCACCCTTTCCAAACCGCCCCATCTCACCCCCGCCTCCAAGCCAAAGTACCATAATAATAATAATGATGGCATTTATTAAGCTCTTACTATGTGCAAAGCACTGCTCTAAGCGCTTGCGGGGTTACAAGGTGATCAGGTTGTCCCACGGGAGGCTCACAGTCTTCATCCCCATTTTACAGACGAGGTAACCGAGGCCCAGAGAAGTGAAGTGACTCGCCCAAAGTCACCCAGCTGACAAGTGGCGGAGCCGGGATTTGAACCCGTGACCTCTGACTCCAAAGCCCGGGCTCTTTCCACTGAGCCACAATGACTCATTCATTCAATCGTATTTCTTGGGCGCTTACTGTGGGCAGAGCACTGGACTAAGCGCTTGGGAAGTATAAGTCGGCAACATATAGAGATGGTCCCTACCCAACAATGGGCTCACGGTCTAGAAGGGGGAGACAGACAACGAAACAAAACATATGGACAGGTGTCAAGTCGTCAGAACAAATAGAATTAAAGCTAAATGCACATCATTAACAAAGTAAATAGAACAGTAAATATATACAAGTAAAATAAATAGAGTAATAGATCTGTACAAACATATATACAGGTGCTGTGGGGAGGGGAAGGGGGTAGGGCAGGGGGGTGGGGAGGAGGAGAGGAAAAAGGGGGCTCAGTCTGGCATAATAATAATAATGGTGGCATTTGTTAAGTGGGGAGGGGAAGGAGGTAGGGCGGGGGGATGAGGAGGAGAGGAAAAAGGGGGCTCAGTCTGGCATAATAATAATAATAGTGGCATTTGTTAAGTGCTTACTATGTGCCAAGCCCTGTTCTAAGTGCTGGGGTAGATGCAAGGTAATCAGATTGTCCCACATGGGGCTCACAGTCTTAATCCCCATTTTACAGATCATCATCATCATCATCATCAATCGTATTTATTGAGCACTTACTATGTGCAGAGCACTGTACTAAGCGCTTGGGAAGTACAGATTGGCAACATATAGAGACAGTCCCTACCCAACAGTGGGCTCACAGTCTAAAAGGGGGAGACAGAGAACAAAACCAAACATACTAACAAAATAAAATAAATAGAATAGATATGTACAAATAAATTAAATAAATAAATAGAGTAAAAAAAAATATGTACAAACATATATACATATATACAGGTGCTGTGGGGAAGGGAAGGAGGTAAGATGGGGGGATGGAGAGGGGGACGAGGGGGAGAGGAAGGAAGGGGCTCAGTCTGGGAAGGCCTCCTGGAGGAGGTGAGCTCTCAGCAGGGCCTTGAAGGGAGGAAGAGAGCTAGCTTGGCGGATGGGCAGAGGGAGGGCATTCCAGATGAAGTCACTGAGGCTCAGAGAAGTTAAGTGACTTGCCCAAAGTCATGTAGCAGACAAGTGGCAAAGGCACAAACCCACTCACTGACATGGCAAACACACACCCCCTCTTACCTTTTCTCCTCTCCCCTTCCAACAGCCCACATTCCCCACCCACACCTTCAGGCTTTGTTTGTTCATTGCTCTGTGAGGCCTCCTTTCTTGACTCACCTCCCATCGCCCCACCGCGTATCCCCCACGGCTAGGGACCGTCTCTAGATGTTGCCAACTTGTA
This sequence comes from Tachyglossus aculeatus, assembly GCF_015852505.1. Lineage (NCBI taxonomy): Eukaryota > Metazoa > Chordata > Mammalia > Monotremata > Tachyglossidae > Tachyglossus > Tachyglossus aculeatus. The sequence goes on along the minus strand of NC_052087.1, from coordinate 35,853,506 downwards.
CTTCCCAAGCGCTTAGTACAGTGCTCAGCACACAGTAAGCGCTCAATAAATACGATTGAATGAAAAAAAAAACTACCACTTCAGCTCTGTTCCGCCACTTAAGCCCTTAGATACTCCCACCCAGTGCTTACGACAGTGCTTGGCACATAGTAAGCGCTTAATGCCACCATTATTTATTATTACCCAGCCCTCCTCAGAGTACTTATGTACATTATCTTTACACTCTTTCATTTCCTTCTTTCTGCAATTTATTTTAGTGCCTGCCCCCACCCCCTCACCCCCGCACTAGGCTGCAAGCCCTTTGAAGGCAGGAATCATGTCTACTAATTCTACTGTACTCTCCCCCAAGTGCTCTGCACATAATCGGTGCTCAGTAAATAGTATTGATTGATTGATTGATTGATCATCACCCCAACACACAGATGCCCCGGGCGCCCCTTTCTACTCCGGATTCCCCCGTCTTCCCTGCCCCCATACATTTGTTCAACCACAATTCGTACTCCCATTTCCGAGCATGCCAAAACCTCTCTCCCCCATTTCCCCGTCATTCTTCAGTTTCCTTTTTTCTCCATCCATTATTCAGAAAAAGGAAGTGATGTTGTCATTGTGCTGGGTTCAGGCTGCTGTGGAAAGTTCCTGGGCAGGGCAGGTGGGGCAAGAAAGGGAGGGAGTTCTTCCTTGCCCTGACAGGGTCTGAACCGATGATCTTATATTTACCCCCAGAGCTTAGCACAATGCTTTGCACATAGAAAGCACTTAAAACAGGGCAGGACCAAATAAGACAAGAAATTGCTGTGGCCACTAATTCCTCCACTGTAGCTGTCTGGCCTGTGGGAGTGCAGGGGGCAAAGTTTGTTTGTAATGGTATTTGTTAAGCGCTTACTGTGTGCCAGGCACTATACTAAGCGCTGGGGTAGATTCAAGATAACCAGGTTGGACACAGTCCCTGTCCCACATGGGGCTCACAGTTTTAATCCCCATTTTACAGGTCAGGGAACAGAGGCCCAGAGACATGAAGTGACTTTCCCAAGGTCACACAGCAGACAAGCGGCAGAGCTGGGATTAGAACCCAAGTCCTTCTGCCTCCCAAACCAGGGATCTATCCACTAGGCCATGCTGCTTTTGAGTATAAAGTGACTGTGGAATGGGCTTGGGGAAGGTTGGGATGCTCAGGGGTGGTTGTAGGACGGAGGAGTGGTGGGAAAGTGGATGGTGGGGAATGGGAGGAAATAGGCTATGGTTGTAAGGTGGCTGCCAGCCTGGTGCCTGCGGCAGAAGCTACCATTTCTAATTTTATCTGCCTTCGTGACTGACTCTTTCTATGCTTCCTATGTACTGAGCCCTGTGCTAAACACTGGGATTGATAAAAGAACATAAGCTTAGACACAGTCCCTGTCCCACCCAGAGCTCACCATCTAAGAGAGAGGGAGAGCGGCGTCTTCTCCATTTTAAACTGAGGCATAAGATGTTAAATGATGACTCCCTTAAAGTCACCCAGTAGGCCAGTGGCAGAGTATGGATTAGAACCCAGGTCTCCTGACTCCTGGTCCCATTCTTCTCCTTCTAGATCAGGTCGCCTTGGGTAATTTTCCCATCACTGTAGATGGCACCACCATCCTTCCCGTCTCACAGTAACATTTACAAGCCCATAAGATGTTATTTTTGACTCCTCTCTGTCATTCAACCCACATAATCAACCCGTCACCAAATCCTATCAGTCTCACCTTCACAATAGTGCTAAAATCCACCCTTTCCTCTCCATCCAAACTGCTACCACGTTAATACGATCACTCGTCCTATCCCACCTGGATTACTGCATCAGCCTCCTTGCTGACCTCCCAGCCCCCTTTCTCTCCCCAGTCCAGTCCGTGCTTCACTTTGCTGTCTGAATCATTTTTCTACAAAAGCGCTCGGGACATGCCACCCCCTTCCTCAAAAAACTCCAATGGTTGCCCATCCACCTCCGGATCAAACAAAACTCTTCTCCATTGGCTTTAAAGCAGTCCATCACTTTGCCCCCTCCTACCTCACCTCACTTCCCTCCTTCCTTCTACGCCCCAGCCCGCACATTTCGCTCCTCTACTGCTAATCTTCTCACCTGTTTTGCCGCTGACCTCAAGCCCGTGTCCTACCTCTGGCCTGGTCCCTCCTCAAATCCAACAGATAATTACTCTCCCCACCTTCAAAGCCTTATTAAAGGCCCATCTCCTCCAAGAGGCCTTCCCAGACTAAGCCCCACTTTTCCTCATCTCCCACTCCCTTCTGTGTTGCCCTGACTTGCTCCCTTTGCTCTTCCCCCTTCCCAGCCCTGCAGCACTTATGCTCATATCTGTAATTTTATATATTTGTATTGATGTCTGTCTCCCCTCCTCATCGAGGGCAGGGAATGTCACTCTTTATTGTCGTTTAGTATTTTCCGCAGCGCGGCTCAGTTGAAAGAGCCCGGGCTTTGGAGTCAGAGGTCTTGGGTTCAAAACCTGGCTCTGCCACTTGTCAGCTGTGTGACTTAGGGCAAGTCACTTCACTTCTCTGTGCCTCTGTTCCCTCATCTGTAAAATGGGGGTGAAGACTGTGAGCCCCCCGTGGGACAACCTGATCACCTTGTAACCTCCCCAGCGCTTAGAACAGTGCTTTGCACATAGTAAGCGCTTAATAAATGCCATCAACAACAACAACCTGGTAACCTACCTAGTGCTAGAACAGTGCTTTGCACATAGTAAGTGCTTAATAAATGCCATTATTATTATTATTATTATTAGTGCTCTGCACATGGTAAGCACTTAATAAATGTGATTGAATGATTGAATGAATGATTATTTGCCTCCCACCCGATCCCCAGCCCCAGGAGTGTATCCACGTTCCTAATTTCGGTGTCTCTCCCTCCACCTGCCCCCACACCCTAGTGTCATTCATTCCTTTAATTGTATTTATCGAGCGCTCGCTGCATGCAGAGCACTGTATTAAGCATTTGGGAAAGTACAACACAATAATAAACAGTGATATTCCCCACTCACAGTGAGCTCACAGTTCAGAGCGGGGGAGACGGACATCAGTACAAATAAGTAAAATTACAGACATGTTCATTAGTACTTTGGGGCTGGGATGGAGAAGAGTAAAGGGAGCAAGTTCAATACAAATAAGTAAAATTACAGACATGTTCATTAGTACTTTGGGGCTGGGATGGAGGAGAGTAAAGGGAGCAAGTCAGGGTGAAACACTCCAAGCCAGGACGTGGGCTAGGGGTCGGCGTCAAGACGGGCGACATCGAGGCACAGTGAGAAGGTTCACACTGGAGGAGCAAAGTGTGTAGACTGGGTTGTAGGAGAGAAGCGAAATGAGGTAGGAGGGGGCAAGGTGATGGACTGCTCTTCTAGACTAGTCTTCTAGGCTGTGAGCCCACTGTTGGGTAGGGACCGTCTCTATATGTTGCCAACTTGTACTTCCCAAGCACTTAGTCCAGTGCTCTGCACACAGTAAGCACTCAATAAATACGATTGATTGATTGATTGCTCTGTTCCTACTTTAGGCAGGGCTGTTCTACTAGTTTCTGGCATTTCCCTTGAGGCTGGGTTTTCATGACCCGACCTGCCCCAAACCAGAAGCCCCTGAAGAAAGTTACCAAAACAATCCCAAGCAGCCCCTTATCGCCCCATCTTTTCTACCCCTGGGCCACTCTAAATGGTTCCCCAGCCCGTGCTGGGCCACCTGCTCAGGACAGGAGAGCGCGGACTTTGAATCCAATTGACTCAGTTTGCCTGGCTATCCTTCCTGGCTATAGAGAAGCAGCGTGGCTCAGTGGAAAGAGCACGGGCTTTGGAGTCAGTGGTCAGGGGTCAGTTCTCCCCCTTCTAGACTGTGAGCCCATTGTTGGGCAGGGACCATCTCTATATGTTGCCAACTTGTACTTCCCAAGCGCTTAGTACAGTGCTCTGCACACAGTAAGCGCTCAATAATTACGATTGATTGATTGATTGATTGGTCATGGGTTCAAATCCCGGCTCTGCCAATTGTCAGCTATGTGACTGTGGGCAAGTCACTTCACTTCTCTGTGCCTCAGTTACCTCATCTGTAAAATGGGGGTTAAGACTGTGAGCCCCCCCGTGGGACAACCTGATCACCTTGTAACCTCCCCAGTGCTTAGAATAGTGCTCTGCACATAGTAAGCACTTAATAAATGCCATTATTATTATTATTCCCCCACCAGCTAGCACAAGTTGTGGCCACCGCTGAGTGGTGAGAGAGGGCAAGGTCCATAGCCTAAATAATGATAATTATGTTTTTTGTTGCACGCTTACTACAAGCCAAGCACAGCACTAAGTGCTGGGGTAGATACAGAAGCAACGTGGCTCAGTGCAAAGAGCACGGGCTTTGGAGTCAGAGGTCATGGGTTCAAATCCCAACTCCACCACATGTCTGCTGTCTGACCTTGGGCAAGTCACTTAACTTCTCTGAGCCTCAGTTACCTCATCTGTAAAATGGGGATTAAGACTGCAAGCCCCACGTGGGACAACTTGATCACCTTGTAACCCCCCCAGCGCTTAGAACAGTGCTCCGCACATAGTGAGCGCTTAACAAATGCTATCATCAGCAGCATCATCATACGGGATAATCAGGCCCCAGATGGATCTCACAGGTCCCACTGGGGGTTCACAGAGATCACCACCGGCTGATTCCCACCCCTCTGGCCCAGCTCCTCCTCTTCCAGAAGAAGGCGGGAGAAATAGAGTTCGAGGAGGGCCCAGTGGGTATGCCTATCTTAGAGGCTACTGGTCCTCCAACTCTAGCCCCTCTAAGCAGGCCCTCTCCTTGGTCCACAGAAGCCCCCATGGGCCGCTCATCAGCATCGCCTAGGGGAGGGCGTGCCAGCTCTCCTCTTCCCTTCTCGCCAGCGAGCAGGCTTACTACAAGCCAAGCCCAGCACTAAGTGCTGCGGTAGATACAGGAGCAACGTGGCTCAGTGCAAAGAGCACGGGCTTTGGAATCAGAGGTCATGGATTCGAATCCCAACTCCGCCACGTCTGCTGTGTGACATTGGGCAAGTCACGTAACTTCTCTGAGCCTCAGTTACCTCATCTGTAAAATGGGGATCAAGACTGCGAGCCCCACGTGGGACAACTTGATCACCTTGTATCCCCCCAGTGCTTAGAACAATGCTCCGCACATAGTAAGCGCTTAACAAATGCTATCATCAGCAGCAGCATCATACGGGATAATCAGGCCCCAGATGGAGCTCGCAGGTCCCAGCGGGGGTTCACAGAGATCACCACCGGCTGATACCCCCTCCTCTGGCCCAGCTCCTCCTCTTCCAGAAGAAGGTGGGGGAAATAGAGTCCGAGGAGGGCCCAGTGGGTATGCCTATCTTAGAGGCTACTGGTCCTCCAACTCTAGCCCCTCTAAGAAGGCCCTCTCCTTGGTCCACAGAAGCCCCATGGGCCGCTCATCAGCATCGCCTCGGGCGTGCCAACTCTCCTCTTCCCTTCTTTCCAGCGAGCAGGCTTCCCAGATTGGTCTGGCTCTCCATGGGCCCCTCCTGGGGCCGTTGGCACACACTGGCAAACAGACCGTTCCTTTTCTCGGGAGGTTTTCTTCCTCTCTGTTAATCCTGTACCCTGCCTCCCACCGGGTTGTTCTCTGCGGACGGAGGTAGAAATGTGCTAATGTGCTGAGCCCACTAACTGCCGGGGGAATAATGATGATGAATCAAGTTTGGCACCGTGGGTACTGAGTCTTTTACAGTCTGTAGCTGATGAATACGTGTCAGCTCCCCGCACGGAGCTGCGCAATTCTTTCCATCTTCTAGTGCAGCTGGAGAAACTGAGGCCCGAAGGGGCCTTTGAAAAGTGGGAAGGAGGGTGAGATGATGGAATCGGCGGTATTACTTGAGCGCTTGCTGTGTGCAGAGCACTGTGCTAAGTGCTTGGGAGAGTACAATAGAACAGAGTTGGTAGACGTGTTCCCATCCCACAAATAATAATAATAATGATGATAGCATTTGTTAAGTGCTTACTATGTGCAGAGCACTGTTCTAAGCGGAGGGGGGATAGAAGGTGATCAAGTTGTCCCATGTGGGGCTCGCAATCCTAATCCCCATTTGACAGATGAGGTAATTGAGGCTCAGAGAAGTTAAGTGATTTGCCCAAGGTCAAACAGAAAATGTGGCGGAGTCGGAATTCGAACCCATGAACGCTGACTCCAAAGCCCCTGCTCTTTCCACTGAACCACGCTGCACAAGGAGCAGATGGTCTAGAGGGAAGGAGCCCATTGTTGGGTAGGGCAACGTCTCTAGATGTTGCCGACTTGTACTTCCCAAGCGCTTAGTACAGTGCTCTGCACACAATAAGCGCTCAATAAATACGACTGAATGAATGAATGAATGAATGAATGAGGAGTTAGTGGATATGAAGATGGGACTGGGGGAGGTGAAGCCATTGTTAAAGGCTCCGGTGCTTTCCTGGCAGCCCGGGCCCTGAGTTTGGGATTTTTTGATCCAAATCCTGGCTCAAAGCTTTCAACCTGACAGACTATAAGCCAGTCAGTCAAACGTATTTATTGAGCGCTTACTGTGTGCAGGGCACTGTACTAAGAGTCTGGGAAAATACAATATAATAATAAACAGATACATTCCATGCCCACAATGGCTCCTCGAGGGCAAGGATCATTTAATCATATTTGTTGAGCACTTACAGTGTGCAGAGCACATGTCTTCTAACTTCGTTGGATTTTCCCAAGTGCTCAGTACAGCGCTCTGCATATGATAGGCACTCAGTAAATATTACCATTCGTTCATTGATTCATTCAATCATATTTATTGAGCGCTTACTGTGTGCAGAGCACTGGACTAAGCGCTTGGGAAGTACAAGTTGGCAACAAATAGAGGCGGTCCCTACCCAACAACGGGCTCACAGTCTAGAAGGGGGAGACAGACAACAAAACAAAACATGTGGATGGGTGTCAAGTCGTCGGAACAAATAGAATTAAAGCTAGATGCACATCATCGTTAACAAAATAAATAGAATAGTAAATATGTACAAGTAAAATAAATAGAGTAATAAATCTGTACAAACATATATACAGATGCTGTGGGGAGGGGAAGGAGGTAAAGCAGGGGGGATGGGGAGGAGGAGAGGAAAAGAGGGGCTCAGTCTGGGAAGGCCTCTTGGAGGAGGTGAGCTCTCAGTAGGGCTTTGAAGGGAGGAAGAGAACTAGCTTGGTGGATGTGCGGAGGGAGGGCATTCCGGGCCAGGGGGAGGACGTGGGCCGGGGGTCGATGGCGGGATTTGTTAATTGGCCCAAGGGTGACTGGCCACCCAAGCACAGTTTGGCAACCTTGCCTCAAAAATGACAATCTCTTTCCTAACCCCCTCCCAGATACCCATGGTGGAAGGCAAAGTGTTGCCCCAACACACTTAGGGGCACACACAAGCTGTACAATTATTTCCATCATCTAGGGCAGTTGGGGAAACTGAGGTCCATAAGGGCCTTTGAACAGTGGAAAGGAAGATGAGATGATGGAATTGATAGTATTTATTGAGAGCTTACTGTGTGCAGAGCACTGAACTCAGCGCTTGGGAGAGACAATAGAGTGAGCAGACATTCAGTCGTATTCAATCGTATTTATTGAGCGCTTACTGTGTGCAGAGCACTGTACTAAGCGCTTGGGAAGTACAAGTTGGCAACATATAGAGATGGTCCCTACCCAACAGTGGGCTCCCAGTCTAGAAGGGGGAGACAGAGAACAAAACATATCAACAGAATAAAATAAATAGAATAAATATGTACAAGTAAAATAAATGAATAAATAGAAATACGTACAAACATATATACATATACTGTGGGGAAGGGAAGGAGGTAAGGTGGGAGGGATGGAGAAGGGGAGGAGGGGGAGAGACATGATCCTTGCCAACAAGGAGTTTACAATCTAGAAGATGAGACAGGCATTTAACTAAATTACAGGTAGGGGAAGCCAACGACTATAAAGATATGCACATAAAGTCAGGGAGGGCCCAGTACTTGAGTCGTAGGGGTAGGGATAGGGATTCAAGTGCAGAGGTGACACAGTGGAGAGGGAAAATAAGATAGGGAGATGAGAGATTATCAATCAATCAATCCATCGTATTTGTTGAATACTTACTGTATGCCAAGCACAGTATTAAGCACTCGGGAGAGTAATAATAATGACGATGGCATTTATTAAGCACTTACTATGTGCAAAGCACTGTTCTAAGCGCTGGGGAGGTTACAAGGTGATCAGGTTGTCCCACGTGGGGGCTCACAATCTTAATCCCCATTTTACAGATGAGGTAACTGAGGCACAGAGAAGTGAAGTGACTTGCCCCAAGTCACACAGCTGACAATTGGCAGAGCAAGGATTTGAACCCATGAACCCTGACTCCAAAGCCCGGACTCTTTCCACTGAGCCATGCTGCTTCTACGATAGTACAATATAACAGAGCTGGTAGTCATGTTCCCTGCTCACACGGTGCTTACAGAAGGGGAGGCAAATATTAGTATAAATAAATAAATTTCAGATACGTACATAAGTGCCGTGGGTCTGAGAGTCTTTGTCCTAGGGCAACAAAGAAGGGAGAGGGAGTGGGGGAAACGAGGGCTTGGTTGGAAGGCCTCTTAGAGGAAATGGGATTTTAATAAGGATTTGAAAGTGGGGAGAGCGGGGTTGGGGTTTAGCTCTATGGGTCGTCGTTCGTCACATGGGGTTCTGTCCTGGGGGTTTCAAAAGGCTGGCTAGCGGGTGGCCCGGTCCCCAGCCACTGAGACAGCCCAGGTCTCTTGCGGTGAGAAGACGAGGCAGCTTTTCATTTCATTTCATTTCGAGCTCAGAAAGATGTTAGGCCCCTTAGATGCCTGTAAAAGGAGCTTTATTCTCTACTGAACTAGAGCACAATACTCAATACGTTCTTTGATCTCGCTTCCCACAGGGATATGTCAAAATAAACCCACAAGACCCATATAGAAACCACACACTTTAGGCCTGCTTTGATCTGATTCTAAATGTGGGTGCCTCTCTTCACCTGGCCTCTTTAGGGCTCTCTGAGCATCATTGAGCTACCAGTGCCTTTCCTCCCTTCCCCTGGCTGGGGCACGGGCTGCGACAAGCCCTACGGAGAGCTCACCTCCTCCAGGAGGCCTTCCCAGACTGACCCCCCTTTTTCCTCTCCTCCTCCCCATCCCCCCCCACCCTACCTCCTTCCCCTCCCCACAGCACCTCTATATATGTTTGTACAGATTTATTACTGTATTTATTTTACTTGTACATATTTACTATTCTATTGATTTTGTTAATGATGTACATCTAGCTTTATTTCGATTTATTGTGATGACGACACCTGTCCATATGGTTTGTTTGATTGTCTGTCTCCCCCTTCTAGACGGTGAGCCCGTTGTCGGGGAGGGACCGTCTCTAGATGTTGCCGACTTGTACTTCCCAAGCGCTTAGTACAGTGCTCTGCACACAGTTAGCACTCAATAAATACGATTGAATGAATGAATGAAAGACCTCAGCTTTGCCTTTGGCTTCATATTCTCTCTCAGCCTCCCTTCCTTTCTATCTCTGTCTCTATCTTTGGCTCTGTATGCCTCTCAGCACAGATTTCACGCCTCCCTGATTGGCCCAAGCATGGTCAGGTAAGCAGGGTTATGTAGTGGATAGAGATTGGCTTAGGCATCAAAAGGTCATGGGTTCTAATCCTGACTCCACCACTTGTCTGCTCTATGTCCTTGAGCAAGTCACTTCATTTCTCTGTGCCTCAGTTATCGCATCTCTAAAATGGGGATTAAGACCGTGAGCCCCAAAAGGGGACAGGGACTGCGTCCAACCTGATTATCTTGTATCTACCCCAGTACTTAGAACAGTGCTTGGCACATAGTAAGTGCTTAGCAAATACCATCATCATTATTATTATTATTACACACACCACTTCCTCCACCCCACTGTCCCCACTCCCCACAGTCTCTATAAATGTTTTCCCTCCTTTTCGGCTCCTGGCTCAAGGTTATTCCTAATAATGATGGCCCGGAATGCCCTCCCTCCACACATCCACCAAACTAGCTCTCTTCCTCCCTTCAAAGCCCTGCTGAGAGCTCACCTCCTCCAGGAGGCCTCCCCAGACTGATCCCCCTTTTTCCTCTCCTCCTCCCCATCACCCCCCCCGCCCTACCTCCTTCCCCTCCCCACAGCACCTGTATATATGTTTGTACAGATTTATTACTCTATTTATTTTACTTGTACATATTTACTATTCTATTTATTTTGTTCATGATGTGCATTTAGCTATAATTCTGTTTGTTCTGACGATTTTGACACCTGTCTACATGTTTTGTTTTGTTGTCTGTCTCCCCCTTCTTGACTGTGAGCCCCTTGTTGGGTAGGGACCGTCTCTAGATGTTGCCGACTTGTACTTCCCAAGTGCTTAGTCCAGTAAGTGCTCAATAAATCCGATTGAATGAATGAATGAATGCACACAGTAAGCGCTCAATAAATACGATTGAATGAATAATGATGGTATTTGTTAAGCACCTACTATGTGTCAAACACTTTTCCAAGCACTGGGTTAGATACAAGCTAATTAGGTTGGACACAGTTCCGATCCCACATGGGGCTCACAGTCTTAATCCCCATTTTACGGACGAGGTAACTGAGGCACAGAGCAATGAAGTGACTTGCCCAAGCACGCAGCAGACAGGTGGGGGAGCCGGGATTAGAACCCAGGTCCTTCCGACTCCCAGGCCCTAGCTCTATCCGCTCGGCCACACTGCTTCCCCTCGGGCACCCTCTCCCAGGCAGCAGAAACCCAAGTGGACGGGACCTCCTCTCTAGATACCATCATCATCATCATCAATCGTATTTATTGAGCGCTTACTGTGTGCAGAGCACTGTACTAAGCGCTTGGGAAGTACAAATTGGCAACGTATAGAGACAGTCCCTACCCCAGTCTAAAAGGGGGAGACAGAGAACAAAACCAAACATACTAACAAAATAAAATAAATAGAATAGATATGTACAAGTAAAATAAATAGAGTAATAAATATGTGCAAACATATATACATATATACAGGTGCTGTGGGGAAGGGAAGGAGGTAAGATGGGGGGATGGAGAGGGGGACGAGGGGGAGAGGAAGGAAGGGGCTCAGTGTGGGAAGGCCTCCTGGAGGAGGTGAGCTCTCAGTAGGGCCTTGAAGGGAGGAAGAGAGCTAGCTTGGTGGATGGTGTCCTTCCGACAACCCCCTTTCTGAACAACGGAGGTCCATCAGCTCTACCCTGTGGCCACTCGGCCACAGAGAGGCCCTCTCTGCCCTTCGTCCTCGTTTTAGCTTCCCCCAAATAAAGAAACACGTCTAACCATCCCCCCTCTGCTCTGCACTCCCTTGTAGAAACTTAAGGCCAAACAATAAAACGCCTCTTTGCTATCTGGGCCTATCCATCTGTCCTCTCTGTATGTTGCCAACTTGTACTTCCCAAGCGCTTAGTACAGCGCTCTGCACACAGTAAGCGCTCAATAAATACGATTGATGATGATGATGGTGATTATCGGATGGGCCCTGGTGTTGGAGATGCTCGTGTCTCCGAGTGGATGTCAGGGAAATCTGGGCCATGGGAGTTTGAAACGGTTGGGAAGTTTAGGCAGTGTGGCCTACTGAGCCCTCTCCTTCCTCTCCCCCTCGCCCCCCCCCCCCGTCCCCCGTCTTACCTCCTTCCCTTCCCCACAGCACCTGTATATATGTATATATGTTTGTACAGATTTATTACTCTATTTATTTATTTTACTTGTACATATCTGTTCTATTTATTTTATTTTGTTAATATGTTTTGTTTTGTTCTCTGTCTCCCCCTTCTAGACTGTGAGCCCACTGTTGGGTAGGGACTGTCTCTATATGTTGCCAACTTGTACTTCCCAAATTTATTTATTTTACTTCTACATCTCTGTTCTATTTATTTTATTTTGTTAGTATGTTTTGTTTTGTTGTCCGTCTCCCTCTTCTAGACTGTGAGCCCACTGTTGGGTAGCGACTGTCTCTATATGTTGCCAACTTGTACTTCCCAAGCACTTAGTCCAGTGCTCTGCACACAGTAAGCGCTCAATAAATACGATTGATTGATTGATTGATTGAGTACCCCTGTCTGGGGGTCAGAAGAACCAGGGCTCTAATCCTGGTTCCACCACTTGTCTTCTGTGCGACTTGACACCTGTCCACATGTTTTGTTTTGTCGTCTGTCTCCCCTCTCTAGACTGTGAGCCTGTTGCTGGGTAGGGACCATCTCTCTATGTTGCCGACTTGTAATTCCCAAGCACTTAGTACAGTGCTCTGCACACAGTAAGTGCTCAACTGTGAGCCCACTGTTGGGTAGGGACCGTCTCTATATGTTGCCAACTTGTACTTCCCAAGCGCTTAGTACAGTGCTCTGCACACAGTAAGCTCTCAATAGATACGATTGAATGAGTAAATACGATTGAATGAATGAATGAATGACCTTAGAGAAGCAGTGTGGCTTAATGGAAAGAGCCTGGGCTTGGGAGTCAGAGGTCGTGGGTTCCAATCCCGACCCCGCCACTTGCCTCCTGTGTGACCTTGGGCAAGCCACTTGACTTCTCTGTGCCTCAGTTACCTCATCTGTAAAATGGGGATTAAGACTGTAAGCCCCACGTGGGACAACCTGATAACCTTGTATCTACCCCAGCGCTTAGAACAGTGCTCGGCACATAGTAAGCGCTTAACAAATGCCGTTATTATTATTATTATTATCACAACTTTTCTGTGTCTCAGTTTCCTCATCCTTAAAATGGGGATTGAGACTGGGAGCCCTGTGTGGGACTGGGACTGTGTCTAACCCAGTTACCTTGTATCTATCCCAGCACTGAGTACCGTGCCTGGCACATAGTAAGTGCTCAATAAATACCACAGTTATTATTATCATTATTATTATTGTTATTATTATCACTGCAAGAGAAGCAGTGTGGCTCAGTGGAAAGAGCATGGGCTTTGGAGTCAGAGGTCAGGGGTTCAAATCCCGGCCAATTGTCAGCTATGTGACTTTGGGCAAGTCACCACTTCTCTGGGCCTCAGTTAGTGGAAAGAGCCCGGGCTTTGGAGTCAGAGGTCATGGGTTCAAATCCCGGCTACGCCAATTGTCAGCTGTGTGACTTTGGGCAAGTCACTTCACTTCTCTGGGCCTCAGTTAGTGGAAAGAGCCCTGGCTTTGGAGTCAGAGGTCATGGGTTCAAATCCCGGCTCCGCCAATTGTCAGTTGTGTGACTTTGGGCAAGTCACTTAACTTCTCTGGGCCTCAGTTAAAATGGGGATTAAGACTGTGAGTCCCCCATGGGACAACCTGATAACCTTGTAACCTCCCCAGCGCTTAGAACAGTGCTTTGCCCATAGTAAGTGCATAATAAATGCCATCATCATCATCATCATCATCATTGCAAGCCAGGACTTTGGGGTCCCTCCTCACCCCAGCCCCAGAGCTCAGAACAGACCCAGGCTCAAGGTGAGCAGAGCCCGGCAGGCTGCCTGACGAGAAGGGATGCAATTCCCTTTTCACATGGAATGTTCCCAACTGGAAGGAGTTTCCCCTTCAATATCTGCTGGCTTTCCGCCCCATCCCCGGGCCCCTAGGAAGCGCTGGGTACGCTCACTCACTCAATCCATCGAGCGCCCGGCCGTCAGCCATAGAAACTTGAGCCACCAAATACCACGTCTCCCTGGGTGCGGCCTGGAAAAGCCGCTCTCTTCCTCCCTTCAAGGCCCTGCTGAGAGCTCACCTCCTCCAGGAGGCCTTCCCAGACTGAGCCCCTTCCTTCCTCTCCCCCTCGTCCCCCTCTCCATCCCCTCATCTTACCTCCTTCCCTTCCCCACAGCACCTGTATATATGTTTGTACATATTTATTACTCTATTTATTTATTTATTTATTTTACTTGTACATATCTATTCTATTTATTTTATTTTGTTAGTATGTTAGGTTTTGTTCTCTGTCTCCCCCTTTTAGACTGTGAGCCCACTGTTGGGTAGGGACTGTCTCTATATGTTGCCAATTTGTACTTCCCAAGCGCTTAGTACAGTGCTCTGCACATAGTAAGCGCTCAATAAATACGATTGATGATGATGATGATGGAAAACAAAGCTGCAAGGATGCTGTCTCCATCAGACAACCAAAGGGGGGTGGCTTGGCGCCCTGCCCAGGAAAGGTAGAAGCAGCCTGGCCTAGTGGTTAGAGCCTGGTCCTGGGACTCAGAGGACCTGGGTTCTAATCCTGGCTCTGCCACTTGTCTGCTGTGTGACCTCGGGCAAGTCACTTCGCTGCTCTGTGCCTCAGTTCCTTCATCTGGAAAAGGTGAGTCCCATAAGACTGTGAGCCCGTTATTGGGTAGGGACTGTCTCAAGTGCTTAGTCTAGTGCTCTGCACACGGTAAGTGCTCAGTAAATACGATTGAATGAATGAATGTGGGACATGGACTGCATCCAACCTATCTTGTATAAACCTCGGTGCTCCGTACAGTCCCTGACACCTAGGAAGCAATTAACAAATACCATTAAAAAAAATAGGAGCATTGCTCACTTGGAGTCGTGCCCTGAGAGCAAGAGAGATGCTTTTCAAAAAGTCAGAGGCGAAGATTGAGAAGGGGGAGGCAGAAATGGGGCTCTGACTCAGAGCCTGACGTGGGGCCTTCAACTTCTCCCCAAGTCATAGGCTTGAGTCTTTTTTTTTTAGGGTATTTGTTAAGTGCTTACTACATGCCAGGCACTGTACTAGGAACTGAGGTAGATCCGAGCTAATCAGGTTGGACACAGTCCAGGACCTCAGAGTCAGAGGTCGTGAGTTCTAATCCCGGCTCTGCCACATATCTGCTGTGTGATCTTGGGCAAGTCACTTAACTTCTCTGTGCTCAGTTACCTCATCTGTAAAATGGGGATCAAGACTGGGGGCCTCATGTAGGGCCAACCTCATTACCTTGTATCTACCCCAGAGCTTAGAACAGTGCCTGGCACGTAGTAAGTGCTTAACAAATACCACAATTATTATTATTATTATTATTACTCCATAGCCCACAGTCATTCATTCATTCATGCATTCAGTCATATTTATTGAGCGCTTAATGTGTGCAGAGCACTTTACTAAGCACTTGGGAAGTACAAGTCGGCAACATATAGAGACGGTCCCTACCCAACGGGCTCCCAGTCTAGAAGGGGGAGACAGACAACAAAACAAAACATGTAGACAGGTGTCAAAATCATCAGAACAAATAGAATTAAAGCTAGATGCACATCATTAACAAAATAAATAGAATAGTAACTATGTACAATTAAAGTAATAAATATGGACAGATATATATACAAGTGCTGTGGGGAGGGGAAGGAGGTAGAGTGGGGGGGATGGGGAGGAGGAGAGGAAAAAGGGGGCTCAGTGTGGGAAGGCCTCCTGGAGGAGGTGAGCTCTCAGTAGGGCTTTGAAGGGAGGAAGAGAGCTAGCTTGGCTGATGTATGGAGGGAGGGCATTCCAGGCCAGTCTTAATCCCCATTTTACAGTTGAGATAACTGAGGCACAGAGAAGTGAAGTGGCTTGTCCAAGGTCACACAGCAGACTAGTGGCAGAGCTGGGATTAAAACCCAGCTCCCAGACCCGGGCTCTGTCCACCAGACCACACTGCTTCTCTAAATCTGCTTGTCTGGACTGTAAGCTCACGGTTGCCAGGGAATGTGTCTACCAACTCCGTTATATTGTTTCACTGTACTCTCCCAAATGCTTAATACAGTGCTCTGTGCGCAGTAAGCACCCAATAAACACGACTGATTGATTGATTGACTGGTATCCCAGTAGTTATTGAAATTCAAAATGGCCCCCAAATCCAAGTGGACGAATACCAACTCTGGTCTGAATCGGCGTCGGGCACTTCTGCCGAACTTGAACTGGGACCTCGAGCTTATTCCGTGGGTTCCAACTCCTCCTCGCTCCTGTAAATATCTGGTTGTCTGGGGTAACATTCCTCGGGAATGACGGCCTCTCCAGATGGCTGGAGAAGAAATGAGGAACGTAGTCATCGGGGGTATGAGCGGCTCCATCTGTCTCCTTGTGCACAGAACCAGCAGTCTCAAAGCTTTCTCCCCGTCAGGGCTATATCCTTCCCAATTGAGCCTCCGGACCTGATGGGCAGGAAGCCTGCCACCCTGTCACGCCCTCTGAGGGAGCTCAAAAATCATCGTCCTGCCCTGCTTATAAAGCTGCCCTCTGAACTGTCCGATCGTGGCACGTTACCTGGGCCGCCGTGTGATATATCCAATTGGGTCGACCTCCCTCCCCCGAACTACCACACGATCATGCAGCGTCTCCACAGAGCGAGTCCCCCAACCCATCACCCTCTCCCGTCATGCCACCCGACTGGCAAGAAGTCACCCCTGGCATCCCTGCTGCATCAATCCCCCAGGGCTGATCCCTTCACCCTCACACTGACAGTATCAGAGCAAGGCTTGTCATCCTCCTCCAAACTCCCCCAAACACGATTTTGAGGCCCCCTTTAATGTTCTAGCTAAAAAGAGTGAGGCCTCAAAAATATGCTCTCGCCCAGCACATTGTGGGGGCTGAATACAGGTTAATAATAATAATCACTTTGCCTACTAACGTTTTCATAAAATATCCACTGAAATGGGTGTCAAAGCTTATTATTTGAGTGTACAATAGCTGCCTGTGTGTGACTCAGTCAAAGTCCCTGGTGACATTGTTTCATTAGTCGTTTCTAATAAAATGGGGAGGATAAAAACAATCCAGGGAGCCTTCAGTGAGAGGGTCAGCTAGCCATAAACCCACAGAAAACCAGGCTACAGTCGGCAAGATATTAACCTCTCGGGAATCGACATCCTTTACCATCGTACCCTGTGGGTCAGAGGAGGATAGAGGGGAGGAGGGAGGCCAAATTTCCCTCATGGCTTTGACAAAGAGGCTGCTCAGGGGAGATCTGAAAAGAGAAGATGACCTGACCGATAGAGATGAGTCCCGGGAGGAAAGAAGAAACCCTGGCAATTGACGCCAGCAAAGAAGCAGGAGAAGGAGCCCCCGGGAGCCATGGCGTCTGCTGCAAAGGGTGTCGGGGAGAGCGGAGAGGTGTGAAGGGCAATCTCATCTGGGACGCAATAAGCGGAGAAGGTAGGAAAGGAGAGAGGAAGGTGAGTTTTAGTTTCAGGAGGCTGGGTGAAGAGAGGGGTGAGGAGCAGAAGCTAATGGAGGGACTCTGAAGCTCAGACACACAAGGCTCTGAGCCCCAGACGGGGTTCACGGAACATCTTTTCGATCCTGTGCTCCCCTTCCCACAGTGTTCCCATGATTTCTGTTGAAAACTCCAACACCAGGATGCTACCCTTAGTTTGTGCTTTCCTCTTGGTGACGGAGAAAACAGGATGATGATGGGATCTGTTAAGCACTTACTATGTGCCAGGCATTGTACTGAGCGTTAGGATGGATACAAACAAATCGAGTTGGACACAGTCTCCGTCCCACTGGGGGCTCACAGTCTCAACCCCCATTTTACAGATGAGATAACTGAGGCACAGAGAAGTGGAGTGAATTACTTCACATGCATGACATGCATGTGGCAGGGCCGGGATTAGAACCCATGACCTTCTGACTCCCAGCCCGGTGCTCTAGCCACTTCTGCAGAGCCTTCTGGGACATTCATTCATTCATTCAGACATATTTATTGAGCGCTTACTGTGTGCAGAGCACTGGACTAAGTGCTTGGAAAGTATAAATTGGCAACATGTAGAGAGATGGTCCCTACCCAACAATGGGCTCAAAGTCTAGAAGGGGGAGACAGACAACAAAACAAAACATGTGGACAGGTGTCAAGTCGTCAGAACAAATAGAAATAAAGCTAGGTGCACATCATTAACAAAATAAATAGAATAGTAAATATGTACAAGTAAAATAAATAGAGTAATAAATCTGTACAAATATTTATTGGGCAAGTCCCTGAACTTCTCTGCGCCCCAGTGACCTCATCTGGAAAACGGGAATGAAGACTGTGAGCTCCCTGTGGGACAACCTGATCACCTTGTAACCTCCCCCACGCTTAGAACAGTGCTTTGCATATAGTAAGCGCTTAATAAATGCTATCATCATCATCATATACAGGTGCTGTGGGGAGGGGAAGGAGGTAGGTCCAGGGGGATGGGGAGGAGGAAAGGAAAAAGAAAGAGGGGCACCTACACTATAAGTCCCAAAATACTTTGGGGGCCCATACTAAGCTAATATCGAGCATGCTCGAAATGAGTTGCGGCCAACTAAGCAATTAAAAGTGAGTAAAAACAGACTGGTTGGGAGTGGGAGGACTGTGAGGTAAGATGACCAGTGCCGCCAGGACAGCCCTTATTTGGGGATGTTTGCATATTTTTCTCAAGTTTTCCGAGGCAGCCTATACAAACCTGGTTTAGTCCAGTTAAGTCGGTTTGGATGGTCCATCAGCTTCTGACCCTGGTGTGCATGAAAACCTAATAACATCTGCCCCGCAGCCTGAGGGCGGCTGGAATTCACCACCAGGCAGCTCAGCAGGCCATGGTGTCATGACTGACAAAACTACCCATCAATCAATGGTTTTTATTAAACTCTCAGTGCGTGAGGAGCGTAGAAGAATACGACAGAGATGGTAGAAGGGACCCCTGTCCAAAAGAAGCTTGTAGTTTTGAAGAGGAGCTTAAAGTCTGGAGGAAAGGTCCTTCTTCATCTTTGGGAGGTAGACTGGGCAGGAGAGTTAAGGAAGCTGGAGAAAGGTTGAGCTGAAGTGGAAAGGGGAGGAGGAACCCGTAAGGGCCGGGCCTGGAAACTGCCTCAGTTAGTGGGGGTTGTGGCTTCAGGAGGATGTGATCTTCAGCAGCTGAGACACCATTTGGGGGTAGTTATTTATTGTTTTATTAATCAGTCACCGATCCTATGATCCATGTTATGGTATAGATGACACATTTTATCCAAAGCCCTTTCACTGCTATTATCTTGCTGCCATCCACCTGAGTGGAATTAATATCCTCGGAGAAGTGGAGTAACTTTCCGATGATCACAGAGCCAAGCAACCCCAGTCAGTTCTGATTGACTGATCTCACACAGGAGGGGTGTTGGACTGTCACAGTCCAACAGTCTTTTAGAGTCCAGTCTTTTAGACTGTGAGCCCACTGTTGGGTAGGGACTGTCTCTATATGTTGCCAACTTGTACTTCCCAAGCACTTAGTACAGTGCTCTGCACACAGTAAGCACTCAATAAATACGATTGATTGATTGACTGATTGTTGGGAAAAACAGGTCTTACACCTCCAGAACTTTCCTAGCTTCTCTGTCCCCTTCCCCAACACCTAGTTGAGTCCCATCTGGTTGGAAGTATCTTGGGCTACCGAAAGAGCTTCCATACTCTTCATCTATTGGGTGTCTACCTGGTAGCCTGCTTGGCCCCAAGCTCCTTTTGTTTCACTTGCCCTCAGCATGAGGCCTCCACAAAACTCCCAGAAAGACCAGTGGCTGCTGTGGCTTATGGGTGTGCCCTGAACTCTGAGCTCCAAGGAGACTTACATTCTTCTTCTAATAATAATAATAATAGTATTTGTTAAGGTCTTACTATGTGCCAAGCACTGTTCTAAGCACTGAGGTAGATACAAGGTCAACAGGTTGTCCCACACGGGGCTCACAGTCTTAATCCCCATATTACAGATGAGGTAACTGAGGCACAGAGAAGTGAAGTGACTTGCCCAAAGTCACACAGCTGACAGTTGGCAGAGCCGGGATTTGAACCCCTCACCTCTGACTCCAAAGCCTGTCCTCTTTCCACTGAGCCATGGAGCCCCACTAGGCCATGCTTTGCTTCTTCTCTAGCCACAACATCCTGCTGATTGTTTATATTTTGTCTGTGTTGCGCTTTAATGTCTCATCATTCCCGATGTCTGCCTCGGGTCCCTTCTCCCCCAGGGATTGTAGGCCCACAGAGGAAGGGGGAGCATGTCTAATTCCCACCCATATATATTCTCTCCCAGGGCTTAATAGTGTTTGGCACATAGTAAGAGAAACAGCGTGGCTCAGTGGAGAGAGCATGGGCTTTGGAGTCAGAGGTCATGGGTTCTAATCCAGGCTCTGCCAATTGTCAGCTGTGTGACTTTGGGCAAGTCACTTAACTTCTCTGTGCCTGTTATCTCATCTGGAAAATGGGGATTAAGACTGGGAGCCCCAAGTGGGACAACATGATCACCTTGTATCCTCCCCAGTGCTTAGAACAGTGCTTTCCACATAGTGAGCGCTTAACAAATGCCATTATTATTATTAGTAGTAGTAAGCACTTAACAAATATGATTACCTCAACCCTAATTCCACCCCGCCAGAGCTTAGCCCCTGTAGACTGGGAGAGTCTGGCTCTGCTGAGCTCTCTTGCTCCAGAAGACAGTCTCTTTCCCAACATAGCTCTGTTGGACTTCATCATTGGCCTTGGGCCTAGAAGATTAAGCTGGGAAGAGAAAGAATAAATCTTTTGGCTCTCTGAGCCTCCCCAGGGGGAAGAATTATAAGGCAAGTATCCCTTGAAGGGGGGCAGGGGGGAGTAGATGCTGTCTCATCCCACTCTCTAAAAGCAATTGTGCATTGGCCTCTCTTGAAGAGCTCAGCGCGTGTTGTAAGGGGAATTAGCTCAAATGGTAGAGCGCTCGCTTCGCATGTGAGAGGTAGCGGGATCGATGCCTGCATTCTCCAAAGTTCAGCGCTTTGAACAGTGCTTTGCACATAGCGCTTAACAAATGCCATCATTAGTATTATTATTATTATTCTGAGCAGAGAGCGGTTACCTGAGACTCAGGTGTGCTAGAAAGTGGAGTCCCCAGCAGGTGGGCCAGTCAGAGAGCTGATCACCAACTCTCTTGGGCATCCAATGCTCTCTGGGTCAGAGGGGTCCAGCCCCAGATCGTGAAACATGAATGAGGAAAGGGGACACCTGGAAAGGGAGAGTTGGTAGGACAAAGGAAGGCGATAGATGAAACCGGAGAGCTGGGAGTGCATGATTATCTCCCAGAGTGTGGGGGTGGGAAGGGAGAGCCCTGCAGGCCCCACATTATAACAATAGTACTTATTAAGCACTTACTTCATGCCAGGCACTCTACTAAACACTGGGTTAGATTCCAGCAAATCGGCTTGGACACAGTCCCTGTCTCATGCGGGGCTCACCGTCTCAATCCCCATTTTGCAGATGAGGTTAACTGAGGCCCAGAGAAGTGAAGCGATTTGCCCAAGGTCACACAGCAGACAAGTGGTGGAGTGGGATTAGAACCCATGACCTTCTGATTCCCAGGCTCCGTCTCTAGCCACTGCAATCCGGTCAGCCCTGCAATCCGGGGGGAACTTGGCCAGCTGCTTTCCCAAACCAGGCAAACCCCTTCCAACACTGCCAGGGCTGGGAAGGAACCAAGGTTTGGAAGCTGTGGAGGTTGGGGAGAAGAGTGGAGGAGAACAGGGGATGGAGAAAGATCAAGGGCCCAGGAGTCAGGGACCTGGGTTCTAATCCTGCTTTGCCACTCTTTGGGTTTTTTTAATAGTATGTAAGCACTTACTATGTGCCCAGAACTGTACCAAGAGCTGGGATAGATATAAGATGATCAGGTTGGACCCAATCCATGTCCCACATGGAGCTTGCAGTCTTAATCCCCATTTTACAGGTGAAGTAACTGAGGCACAGAGAAGCTAAGTGACTGGCCCATGGTCACCCTTTAATTCTATTTGTTCTATTAGAGAAGCAGCGTGGCTCAGTGGAAAGAGCCCGGGCTATGGAGTCAGAGCTCATGGGTTGAAATCCCGGCTCCGCCAACTGTCAGCTGTGTGACTTTGGGCAAGTCACTCAACTTCTCTGTGCCTCAGTTACCTCATCTGTAAAATGGGGATTATGACTGTGAGTCCCATGTGGGACAACCTGATCACCTTGTAACCTCCCCAGCACTTAGAACAGTGCTTTGCATATAGTAAGCACTTAATAAATGTCATCATCATCATTTAATTCTATTTGTTCTGATGATTTTGACCCCTGTCTACAGGTTTGGTTTTGTTGTCTGTCTCCCCCTTCTAGACTGTGAGCCCATCGTTGGGTAGGGACCGTCTCTATATGTTGCCGACTTGTACTTCCCAAGCGCTTAGTACAGTGCTCTGCGCACAGTAAACACTTAAGTGCTCAATAAATACAATTGCATGAATGAATGAATGAAAAGTGGCAGAGCCAAAAATCAGACCCAGGTCCTCTGACTCCCAAACCTCTGCTCTTTCAATTTGCTTGAATCTAACCCAGTGCTTAGTAGAGTGCCTGGCATAAAGTAAGTGCTTAATAAGTATTATTATTATTATTGTTAATGTGGGGTCTGCAGGGCTCTCCCTTCCCACTCCCACACTCTGGAAGATAATAATAACAATGATGGCATTTGTTAAGTGCTTACTATGTGCAAAGCACTGTTCTAAGTGCTATGGGGGAAACAGGGAGATCAGGTTGTCCCACGTGGGGCCCACAGTCTTAATTCCCATTTTCCAGATAAGGTAACTGAGGCCCAGAGAAGTGAAGTGACTTGCCCAAAGTCACACAGCTAAGTGGTAGAGCCAGGATTAGAACCCATGACCTCTGACTCCCAAGCCTGGTCTCTTTCCACTGAGCCACGCTGCTTCCCTCCCAGCCCTCCAGTTTCATCTACTGCCATGCCCCTTCTCTGCTTCTTACTTGCCTGCTGTTTGAGGTAAGTACCTTCATTTCTCTGTGCCTCAGTTTTCTCATCTGTAAAATGAAGATTTAATACCTGTTCTCCTTCCTACTTCGACTGTGAACTCCTTGTGGGAAAGAGACTGAGTCCAACAGGACTATTTTATACCTATCTCAGTGCTTAGTACAGTACTTGGCACATAGTAATTGTCTAACAAATACCACAGTTCTTATTATTTGGTTCCCTGGTAGTAGAGACTGAGTCTAATAGGACTATTTTGTACCTATCCCAGTGCGTAGTACAGTACTTGGCACATAGTAATTGCCTAACAAATATCACAATTCTTATTATTTGGTTCCCTGATAGTAGAAGGGCTTAGGAGGTGGAGGTGTAAAGTCCTGTGCCTTCCTGCCCAATATGGAGAACCATGAGTGACAAGCCAGGACATGGCAGAGTGCTCAAGAAATGCTGATTGAGGGGCAGAAGGGGAAGGAGATTGAGGAAGCTTCAGAAGAGCTGGCAGAGGCTCCATGTGGTCCCAAGACACTTTTCTGAGCAGGGAAAATCCTTGAGAAGCAAGGATTTATATTTACCCCCTTCCCTGAAAAATGTGGACCGAAAACCCTCCCTTCAGGGTTCTCTATGGCTCTGTCTCGGGGTTGAAGTCCCCACATCACTTTTCAGTCTGTGCCTGGTCCTTCCCCGCTGGCCTTGATTCTCTAGTTTGTGTGTGTGTGTGTGTGTGTGTGTCGTAATTTCCTTCTCTCCGAGAGGAGTTCAGGGGTTCTTCCTGGAGGCTGTAGACCAAGATCACTAAGAACTTGTTCCCAGTAGCTGGAGAATCTTAGGTCTTTATTTCCTTAGAAAAGTAGCTTGCAGTTGCTCGGATGAGTGGCCAGAGTGTTAGCACTCCTACCTCTGCCCCGAGCTGGGCCCCAACCTGTGAGACACAAAGGAGAGGTGAGGCTAGGGAGACCCTCTTCCCCAGCATCCATAATTCCCCTCTGTCCCAGCACCCGCAATTCCTTGCTCTCTGGCTATGGGCTCCTCCAATCAATCAATCAGTGGTATTTATTGGGTGCCTAATATGTGTAGAGCACCGTACTAACTACTTGAGAGAGTACAATATAACCAAATTGGTAGACATGTTCCCTGCCCACAAGAAGTAAGCCCGGTGTGGGCAGGGATTGTCTCTCTTTGTTGCTGAATTGTACTTTCCAAGCGCTTAGTACAGTGCTCTGCACACAGTAAAGGCTCAATAAATACTATTGGATGAATGAATGAAGAGGCTTACAGCCTTTCTTCACACTCGCATGACTCTGTGTGCTTC
This sequence comes from Tachyglossus aculeatus, assembly GCF_015852505.1. Lineage (NCBI taxonomy): Eukaryota > Metazoa > Chordata > Mammalia > Monotremata > Tachyglossidae > Tachyglossus > Tachyglossus aculeatus. Next base: position 35,829,477 of record NC_052087.1, on the reverse strand, counting down.
AGAAGGCTCAGCCCCAGCCCCTCTGGTCCCAGCAGGGTGTGGGCTATGGAATAGTGTCGGGGGGAGTGGGGAGGGACATATTCATGGGGAGCTTTTCCCTGAGTTCCTCATCTAGGAAGTCGAGATGGGTTCAGTTGGCAGCTCACCTCCTCAGGATGGGCGCTGCAAAGTTGAGAACCGGTTGTTGTGAGATGTATCCCTGAAGAAGGGATCCTTAGTCGTCAAGACTCTGAGGAGATGGAGAGCCACAGGAAGGGGTCAGAATCAATGTAATTAATATTCATTGAGAAGCCATGGGCCACCTTATCGACTGGCCATTGGAGCTGTCACTGCTGGTGGCCCAGGGCCCTGCAAACTGCCCACTGGGCATTAGGCCAAGGATGGGCCTTAGCAGAAGGGAGATGAGGTCACTGATTTCTAGCCCGAGGCCCACCTGCATCTTCAACTGATCTTGGAAGCGTGAGCTGTAGATGTGAGTCATGGTAGGGGTTCCATCCCTGATAATTAAGGAGTCAGAGTTGATCCCTACCAACCTGAAGTTCACAGGGAAGCGGAATGAGTGACAGCCAGAAGGCTTTGAGCGAACCGGTGACACTGTTACTAGAGAAGCAGCATGGCCTAGTGGCTAGAGCACGGGCCTGGGGGTCAGAAGGTCATGGGTTCTAATCCCGGCTCTGCCGCTCATCTGCTGTGTGACCTTGGGCAAGTCACTTGACTTCTCTGGGCCTCAGTTACCTCATGGAGATTGAGACTGTGAGACTGTGGGACAGGGACTGTGTGCAACCTGATTTGCTTGTATCCACACCAGCGCTTAGTAATAATAATAATAATGATGATGATGATGGCGTTTGTTAAGTGCTTACTATGTGCAAAGCACTGTTCTAAGCACTGGGGAGGATACAAGGTGATCAGGTTGTCCCACGGGGGGGCTCACAGTCTTAATCCCCATTTTACAGATGAGGTAACTGAGGCCCAGAGAAGTTAAGTGACTTGCCCAAAGTTACACAGCTGACAGTTGGCGGAGCTGGGATTTGAACCCATGACCTCTGACTCCAAAGCCCAGGCTCTTTCCACTAAGCCACGCTGCTTCTCATACAGTACAGTGCCTGGCACGTAGTAAGTGCTTAACAAATACCATAGTTACTATTATTAGTGCAGGACAGATAGAGAAAGAGAGCGGGACCAGGGGCAAGACCAGAAGAGTGGGGAGTTGAGTGTCTGCAGGGCAGGTAGGGTGAAGGGAGAGGGCAAGGAAGACAGATGGAAGTCAAGAGCCAAGCCAGGGCCGAGCGGTGCTACCTGCCGACTTGGGGGTGTACACGTCTCAGCGTCTCGGTGGGGTTGGGGGAGCTGCCCAGGCTGGTGGGGGGCTGGTTGACCCCAAAGCCCCCAGGTTGCTGGGGCTGGACCCCACCTCGAGTCCAGCCCTCTCGGTCCAAGCCCTTGGGGATGTTCTCGAAGAACCTACGTGCATGTGGAGAGAGATAGCTTCGCTCAGCTCAAGGGCAGAGCCTGGAAACCATCCTCAAGGATCCCTCAGGTGCCCGGTTCTAAGGCCCTGCACGGGGGCTCTTCTAAACCGTGAGCCTGCTGTTGGGTAGGGACCATCTCTGTATGTTGCCAACTTGTACTTCCCAAGCGCTTAGTCCAGTGCTCTGCACACAGTAAGTGCTCAATAAATACGACTGAATGAATGAATGAAAGGGGGCAGATCACTGGCACCAAGGGGAGAGAGCTCAAAGGCAATGCCAGGGCCCAGAGGCAGGACTTGGGGACAAGGAGGGGTGGACTGGGAAGCTAGAACTCCTCATGGACAGAAATTGGCAGGGTAGTGGGGAGAGGAGGAGGAAAAGGAGCTGGAAAGGGGGCTTGGAAGAGGGGTAGCTCTGGAGGTAGGGGGGGGAAGGGGTGAGGGGAGAAGAGCATACGTGGTCCAGGGAAGGGGCAGAGACTGGCTTCGGGAAGAAAAGGAAAGGGCCAGGGGAAAAGAGTGGGAACGCTCATGTATGGTGCGGCTAGGGTGGTGGGTTTCTGGACGGAATAGAAGGAAGGGGAAAGCCTCACTTCTGGCTATAGCTGGTCAGGTAATGATTGGCCACGTCAGGATCATAGGAAGTTCGGACATAGCTGGGGTTGTTGATGGAGAACCCCGAAGGCTCCTAAAGGAAGAAACCATTATGATTAGGGATGTGGGGAGATGGAGAGCGGGGGGGATGGAGAGGGGGAGGGATGGGGGCAGATGCAGAGGGATGGAGGAGGTGGGGAAGAGGAGCGCCTCAGACACTGACCTTACACCCCACAGAGACCCGGCCCAGGAGGCCAGTGGTAGTCTTGGGCGGGTGCTGGAGGCCCTGGAACTGTCTGTGACTCGTGCTGCTGGACTCAACGGTGCCAGGGTGCAGGAGCGGAGTCATTCCCAGCGGCGGAGCCTGTGGGCACCAGGTCTGTTACGGCACTGGGACACAAGACAGGTGGGGCAGGGGGAGAGAAAAAGAAAACAGGGGGCAGGTGCAGGAAAGGAGGGAATAATGTAGCGGGAAATGAGGTAGATGAGAAGGAGAATGGAAGGAGGTGGGGACAGCAGTGGAATGGGAGGAGGCAGGCCAACATTCATTCATTCAATCGTATTTATTGAGCGCTTACTGTGTGCAGAGCACTGGACTAAGCGCTTGGGAAGTACATGTTGGCAACGTATAGAGACAGTTCCTACCCAACAACGGGCTCACAGTCTAGAAGGGGAAGACAGACAACAAAACTAAACATATAGACAGGTGTCAAGTCATCAGAACAAATAGAATTAAAGCTAAATTCATTCATTCATTCAATCGTATTTATAGAGCACTTACTGTGTGCAGAGCACTGGACTAAGCGCTTGGGAAGTACAAGTTGGCAACATACAGAGACAGTCCCTGCCCAACAACGGGCTCACAGTCTAGAAGGGGGAGACAGACAACAAAACAAAACATGGAGACAGGTGTCAAGTCGTCAGAACAAATAGAATTAAAGCTAAATGCACATCATTAACAAACTAAATAGGATAGTAAATATGTACAAGTAAAATCGAGTGATAAATCTGTACAGACATATATACAGGTGCTGTGGGGAGGGGAAGGAGGTAGGGCCGGGGGGATGGGGAGGAGGAGAGGAAAAAGGGGGCTCAGTCTGGGAAGGCCTCTTGGAGGAGGTGAGCTCTCAGTAGGATTCTGAAGGGAGGAAGAGAGCTAGCTTGGTGGCTGTGTGGAGGGAGGGCATTCCAGGCCATGGGGAGGACGTGGGCCAGGGGTCAATGGTGGGAAGGCGAGAACGAGGTACAGTGAGGGCCAACAGCCAGGGGAGTTAGAATGAGGCTGAGGAAGGAAGGAGAAGCAGCAGTGATAGACGGCAGCTGGTGGCAGAAAGGGAGAGTGACTAGGGGGGAGAATAAGCACTGGGTGAAAGAAAAGGTAAAACAGACAGGGTTGGAACAAGGAATGGGGCTGAGGAGTGGGGAGGAGACCCCTCCAAACACTGGGAGGGACAGCGGTTTCCAAGAGAGGCAGAAAGAGGGCCAGGTGGAGGGCTGCATACCGCAGAGTTGAGAGACTTGTCCTTGTCACGGCTGAAGGCCGTCTCTCTCTCAGAATTTCTGGCAAGCATAGGCAAGACCTCGTCCCCCTGGAAGTCACAGAGAAGTCAGCCCCTGACCCCAGTGGACCCTCACCCTCTGATCTCCAGCTCCACTTACCCTCAGCAAACCCCTCACCCATCATGGAGCCCAGGCCCCGCTCTGGGAACCACAGCTCCCATTGCCCCCTCACACTCTTCCTCACTCAGCCTCCCTCCCCACATCCAGACCCCATCCATTTCTATCCTTTGGAGGACAGTGCACGTCTCACCCCCGACCCCATCCTGATTCCAGCTTGCCCACTCCCCCTTACACATGGTAGGACCGAAGGGACATAATCCGTCTTGGTGATGCTCACGCTCGGGGCAAGAATCTGCAACAGAGAGCCCGAGGGGGAGAAGTCATCCTCAAGGAACGGATTGGGCCGGGGAAGGGGCTGTGAGGAAAAAGGGTGGGTCATACTGAGGGGAGAGCTAGAGATCCCAGCTGAGGAAAGTGGGAGAAGCTGAGAGACTGGTCTGGGTGGGAGGGAAGAGGGAGAGAAGGAGGGAGGGAAGGGTCCAGATTCCCAAGTGGAGAGAAGCAGGGCAGAGATAAGCCCTCCCCAGGGGTGGAGGTGGACAGGAGAGATGGAAGCCCATCTAAGAGGGAAGAGGGGGCAAGACAACCAGTCAGAGGTGGGGCCTAGTGAACCCAGGATCGGGGCCGGCGCTCACAGGATCTCCAGGGAGAGCCTGCGATGGCGGCTGGGAAATGATGGGATTCTTGTGAGAGTCCTCAGTGAAGCCCGTCTCCTCCTTGGCGCCGATTGTCTTCTTCTGGAGGAAATCTGGAAGCGACAGCTCGGGCTTAGTCTGGGCCCAGCCCTACGGGAACCCAGAGTCCGTAATCTTGTTCGCTAACCCCTCGCCCCCTTCTCCCCCGCTGTGAGGAGGACAAGGGAGGGCTGGACCCATTTGACAAGCAGCGTGGCTCAGTGGGAAGAGCACGGGCTTTAGAGTCAGAGGTAATGGGTTTGAATTCCGGCTCCACCACATGTCTGCTGTGTGACCTTGGGCAAGTCACTTAGCTTCTCTGAGCCTCAGTTCCCTCATCTGTAAAATGGGGATTGACTGTGAGCCCCACGTGGGACAACCTGATCACATTGTATCCCCCTCAGAGCTTAGAACAGTGGGTTGCACATAGTAAGCGCTTAACAAATGCCATTATTATTATTATTATTATTATTGACAGAGAACTCAAGCTCGAGGGCAAAGTCACATGACCAAATGAAGGCCTGCCCCCTCTGCCTCCCCCCTCTACCCCCACCATCTATCAGGCCATCCAACCATCCATCCTGTATATATGTATATATGTTTGTACGTATTTATTACTCTATTTATTTTACTTGAACATATCTATTCTATTTATTTTATTTTGTTAATATGTTTTGTTTTGTTCTCTGTCTCCCCCTTCTAGACTGTGAGCCCACTGTTGGGTAGGGACCGTCTCTACATGTTGCCAACTTGTACTTCCCAAGCGCTTAGTACAGTGCTCTGCACACAGTAAGTGCTCAATAAATACGATTGATTGATTGATTGATTGATTGATCGGGCCACATTTCCTCCGACAGAGAAGTGGAGAAAGGATGACGTGGGGAGGCAGAGGGAAGATGGAGAGAGAAACAGGAAAGAAGAGGATGGGCTAGTCCATCAGTAACCATCCCACACAGCCTCCTGCTGCTTCCCAACAGCTCTGTCTAAGGGAGACTAGGATGAGCATGAGTTGCCTCTTTCCATTTGGTTTCAAAACATGTCCCACCAGGCTACATTGGCAGGGAATGAGAGATGAGATGGAAGGATGGTAGCGGAGGGAGGTGGATGAAAGAGAGAGGGGGAGTGAGTGGGGGTTGGGGGGTCTGGAGGAAGGTGGGTCCCGGGGAGAGGGAGGGAGGGAAATGGGTCAGGGGATCAGGAAGGCTTGGCTTTAGGACTATGGTGACAGGGGGAAAGAAAGCAGCCATCTCCTTTCCTTGGGGAGGGGAATTGGCCCCGAGGCTCAAAATGGTCTTTTCCCCCCCTCCCCTCTTATTCTTTGTTCTATCCCCCTCAAACCGCCAGGAGGAAGGAGAGCTTCTCTAACGTCTCGCTCCTTCCTCGCTGCCGGCGAATAATAATAATGATGATGGCATTTATTAAGCGCTTACTAAGTGCAAAGCACTGTTCTAAGTGCTGGGGAGGTTACAAGGTGATCAGGTTGTCCCACGGAGGGCTCACGGTCTTCATCCCCATTTTACAGATGAGGTAACTGAGGCCCAGAGAAGTGAAGTGACTTGGCCAAAGTCACACAGCTGACAGTTGGCAGAGCCGGGATTTGAACCCACGACCTCTGACTCCAAAGCCTGTGCTCTTTCCAGTGAGCCACGCTGCTTCCCCAGGGAGCCATGCTCCTTCCCCAAGCAGAATGGCCAAGGCTGCTGAACAGTGAGACCACGGTCAGAGATCCCTGGCCCATCCACTCCACGGATGAAGATTTCTGTTCTTGCCAAAGGCTGGGGGTCCCCTGGGCAGGGAAAAGGGAGGGGGGCAGCCTCTTCCCTGCCACTTTAGTCCATCCCTGCCCCCGATCTGCCCAGCCATAGCCCAGGGAGCGCAGAATGTGTGTGACCTTCTGCTCCGCCACTTGTCAGCTGTGTGACCTTGGGCAAGCCACTTAACTTCTCTGGGCCTCAGTTCCCTCATCTGTAAAATGGAGTTCAAGACGGTGAGCCCCACGTGGAACAACCTGATCACTTTGTATCCCCCAAGCACTTAGAACAGTGGTTTGCACATAGTAAGCGCTTAACAAATACCATCATATCAGTAGTAGTAGTAGTAGTAGTAGTAGTAGTAGTAGTGGTAGTAGTATTAAGTTCCTGACTCTGCAGGCATTCAGACTGAGCACCAAGTAAGAATAATAATAATAATGATGGCATCTGTTAAGCGCTTACTATGTGCGAAGTACTGTTCTAAGCACTGGGGTGTATACAAGGTGATCAGGTTGTCCCACGTGGGGCTCACAGTCTTCATCCCCATTTTCCAGATGAGGTAACTGAGGCTCAGAGAAGTTGTGACGTGCCCAAGCTCACATAGCAGACGTGGTGGAGCCGGAATTCGAACCCATGACCTCTGACTCCCAAGCCCAGGCTCTTTCCACTGAGCCATGACTGTGAGCCCCATGTGGGACAACCTGATTACTTTGTATGCCCCCAGCACTTAGAACAGTGCTTTGCACATAGTAAGTGCTTAACAAATACTATTATTATTATTATTATTATTATTATTATTATTATTATTATTTTAAGTTCCTGACTCTGCAGGCGTTCAGACTGAGCACCAAGTAGCCCTTCATCAGTGAGCACTGAGAGCCAAGCCCAGGGCATCCACTGCTTCCTGACAGGGAGGATGCAGCTATGAACCAGACAAACCAGCAGAAACCAAGTCCTCAAACTGGGAGAGGATAATAATAGTAAGAATGATATTGAAGTGCTTACTATGTGCCAAGCATGTTTTAAGTGTGGGGGTAGTTATGAGATAATCTGATCCCACATGGAGCTCGCAGTCTAAGTAGGAGGGAGAACAGGGATTGAAATAATAATCATAACAATAATGTTGGTATTTGTTAAGCGCTTACTATGTGCAAAGCACTGTTCTAAGCGCTGGGGAGGTTACAAGGTGATCAGAAACAGCGTGGCTTAGTGGAAAGAGCACGGGCTTGGGAGTCAGAGGTAGTGAGTTCTAATCCCACCTCCGCCACTTATCAGCTGTGTGACCTTGGGCAAATCACTTAACTTCTCTGGGCCTCAGTTTCCTCATCTGTAAAATGGGGATGAAGACTGTGAGCCCCACGTGGGACAACCTGATTATCTTGTATCCCCCCAGCGCTTAGAACAGTGATTGGCACATAGTAAGCGCTTAATAAGTGCCATCATTATTATTATTATTATTATCAGGTTGGCCCATGGGGGGCTGACAATTTTAATCCCCATTTTACAGATGAGGCACGGAGAAGTAAAGTGACTTGCCCAAAGTCACACAGCTGACAGTTGGAGGAGCTGGGATTTGAACCCATGACCTCTGACTCCAAAGCCCAGGCTCTTTCCACTGAGCCACGCCGCTTCTACTTACTCAAGGTCACGTAACAGACAAGTAGTGGAGCTGAGATTAGAGGCCAGGTTCTCTGAATCCCAGGCCCAGGCTCTCTCCCTCTCCCCCTCTCCATCCCCCCCGCCTAACCTCCTTCCCTTCCCCACAGCACCTGTATATATGTATATATGTTTGTACGGATTTATTACTCTATTTATTTATTTATTTTACTTGTACATATCTATTCTATTTATTTTATTTTGTTAATATGTTTTGTGTTGTTCTGTTTCCCCCTTCTAGACTGTGAGCCCACTGTTGGGTAGGGACCATCTCTCTATGTTGCCAACTTGTACTTCCCAAGCGCTTAGTACAGTGCTCTGTGCACAGTAAGTGCTCAATAAATACGATTGATTGATTGATTGATTGATTTCCACTAGGCCATACTGAGTCAGGATGGGCAGAAGAAGTGGCCCTCCTGAGAGGGAAGCACCAAACCCCTCTTGGGTTTTTGCTCCATCCCCTTGACCAGACTCAGAGCCTTTCTTGGTAAGCCTGGTCTCCTTCCTTGGTCCCCAGCTATCCCAGGACTGCTGGAAGAGGGCCCTCCCATTCACTCGGTTGTATTCTGTCGTATTTATTGAGCGCTTACTGTGTGCAGAGCACTATACTAAGCGCTTGGGAGAGCAGTATAATAGTATAACAATAAGCAGACACATTCCCTGCCCACAATGATCTTCCAGGCTGTAGGGCTTCTCTGCAGCCCCTCCCCTGCCCCTGCAGTCATTCATTCAATCATATTTATTTTTGTACGTATTTATTACTCTATTTATTTATTTTACTTGTACCTACCTATTCTATTTATTTTATTTTGTTAGTATGTTTGGTTTTGTTCTCTATCTCCCCCTTCTAGACTGTGAGCCCACTGTTGGGTAGGGACTGTCTCTATATGTTGCCAGCTTGTACTTCCCAAGCAATTAGTGCAGTGCTCTGCACACAGTAAGCGCTCAATAAATACAACTGATTGATTGATTGATTGAGCGCTTACTATGTGCAGAGTATACTAAGCGCTTGGGAAATACATGTTGGCAACATATAGGGACGGTCACTACCCAACAACGGGCTCACAGTCTAGAAGGGGAAGACAGACAACAAAACAAAACATGGGGACAGGTGTCAAGTCGTCAGAATAAACAGAATTAAAGCTAAATGCACATCATTAATAAAATAAATAGAATAGTAAATATGTACAAGTCAAATAAATAGAGTGATAAGTCTATACAAACATAAATACAGGTGCTGTGAGGAGGGGAAGGAGGTAGGGCTGGGGGGGGATGGGGAGGAGGAGAGGAAAAAGGTCACAGTTCCTCTGTGACCTAGGCTAAGGTGGGGTCAAGTGAGCCTCTGTGCTGAAACTCTGGACTAGGACTTAGACTGTGAACCCCAGGTGGGAGAGAGACTGTGTCCAAACTGCTTCCTTGCACCTATGCCTGCATCTACTACAGTGCCTGACTCATAGTAAACACTTAATAAATACCCTAAACAACAAATGGAATGCTCATGGGGATCCCTGTATACCTGTATATATGTACAGCCAGAAGCAGCGTGGCTCAGTGGAAAGAGCCCGGGCTTTGGAGTCAGACGTCATGGGTTCAAATTCCGGCTCCACCAACTGTCGGCTGTGGGACTTTGGGCAAGTCACTTAACTTCTCTGTGCCTCAGTTACCTCATCTGTAAAATGGGGATTGAAACTGTGAGCACCCCCCCATGGGACAACCTGATCACCTTGTAAGCTCCCTAGCGCTTGGAACAGTGCTTTGCACATAGTAAATGCTTAACAAATACCATCATTAGGATTATTATTATGTATGTGTTTGTACATATTTATTACTCTATTTTACTTGTACATATTTATTCTATTTATTTTATTTTGTTAATATGTTTTGTTTTGTTGTCTGTCTCCCCCTTCTAATAATAATAATAATGATGGTATTCGTTAAGCGCTTACTACGTGCAAAGCACTGTTCTAAGCGCTGGGGAGGTTACAAGGTGACCAGGTTGTCCCACGGGGGGGGCTCACAGTTTTAATCCCCATTTTACAGATGAGCCAACTGAGGCACGGAGAAGTTAAGTGACTTGCCCGAAGTCACACAGCTGACAAGTGACGTAGCTGGGATTTGAACCCATGACTCCAAAGCCCATGCTCTTGATGCTGAGCCACGTTGCTTCTAGACTGTGAGCCCGCTGTTGGGTAGTGACCGTCTCTCTATGTTGCCAACTTGTACTTCCCAAGCGCTTAGTACAGGGCTCTGCCCACAGTAAGTGCTCAATAAATACGATTGAATGAATCCCAGAGAGGGGCCTGGAGAAGGGAAATCCGGCTATGCCTCAGCAGCGGAGTACCTGGCTGGCCGGGGACGTCAAAGCGGAACTTGGAGCCGTACTCCGTGGACATGAACCGGGGGCCCTGGAACACAGAGGAAGGAAGCCACGCTGGGGGACGCGCCACTTGGACCTGTAGTTCCGCCATCTTCGTGGAGCATCCCGGCATCCAGCTGGGGGAAGGTCATCCTACGGAAGCCACTAAAATGCTCAATCGATCCCTCAGTCAATCAATGGTATTTATCGAGCGCTTACCGTGCGCAGAGCAAGGGAGGGTTCGTGTGGCCCATTCCCCTTCTTTCTTGCTTTAGATTCATTCATTCATTCAATCGTATTTATTGAGCGCTTACTGTGTGCAGAGCACTGGACTAAGCGCTTGGGAAGTACAAGGTGGCAACAGAGACAATCCCTACCCAACTGGCTCACAGTCTAGAAGTGGGGAGACAGGCAACAAAACAAAGCGAGTGGACGGGCATCAACAGCGTCAATGTAAATAAATGGAATTATAGATATAAAGATATATAAACACCATTCATAAAATAAATAGAATAATAAATATGTACATATTCACACATACACAAGGAGGGAAGGAGGAAAAGGGGGGCTCGGTCTGGGAAGACCTCCCGGAGGAGGTGAGCTTTCAGTAGGACTTTGAAGGGGAGGAAGGGTAAATCACTTCACTTCTCCAGGCCTCAGTGCCCTCATCTGCAAACTCCTGGGACTCCGTGGGGTAATCAATCAGTCAATCAATCAATCAATCGTATTTATTGAGCGCTTACTGTGTGCAGAGCACTGTACTAAGCGCTTGGGAAGTACAAGTCGGCAACACATGGGGACAGTCCCGACCCAACAGCGGGCTCACAGTCTAGAAGGGGGAGACAGAGAACAAAACCAAACATACTAACAAAATAAGATAAATAGAATAGATAAGTACAAGATAAATAAATAAATAAATAAATAAATAAATAAATAAATAATAAATGAATGAATAAATAAATAGAGTAATAAATATGTACAAAAATGGGTCCTTCCCTGATAGGGTTGTTTCAGCTCTTCATATTGAGTCTATTAGCTGTTCCTTGCAGTGCTTGGGGCTTGGGGTGGACAGCCTTGGGAGAGGAAGGGGTGATGTGGGGAGTGAGAAGCAATTCTCCTTCCATGACGGTGTCTCTCTGTGCCCCGCCGAGCGCAGGAGGGCACGCGAGGTTGGACTCACGTGTCTGGCATTCTCCCGATCCGGGGTGCCCTCCTGCAGGGACTTGTGGAGGACGGGCACAGCCTTGGGCTCCAGGCCCGTAATGGCTTCGGCTCCACGATCCTGGGTATTGAAATGGACCTTCTTGACCTATAGGATGGAACAATCTGGTTGGTCCTGAGGCAACCAAGCGAGCCAGAGCCCTGGAAGGTCTCCCGGCCAGGCTGAGGAAGCCCTTCTTCCCTGGCTAATCAGAGCAGTACTGCTCGTTCTCATAATAATAATAATGATGGCATTTATTAAGCGCTTACTATGTGCAAAGCGCTGAGGAGATTTCAAGGTGATCAGGTTGTCCCACGGAGGGCTCCCAGTCTTCATCCCCATTTTATAGATGACGGAACTGAGGCACAGAGGAGTTGAGTGACTTGTCCAAAGTCACACAGCTGACAATTGGCGGAGCCGGGATTTGAACCCATGACCTCTGACTCCAGAGCCAGTGCTCTTTCCACTGAGCCGCGCTGCTTCTCATTCAATCATATTTATTGAGCGCTTACTGTGTGCAGAGCTCTGTACTACGCACTTGGGAAGTACAAGTTGGCAACATATAGAGACGGTCACTACCCAACAACAGGCTCCCAGTCTGACCACATAAGTCTACAGTGAACCTGAATCCTGTCATTGGATTTGTTTTTCCCCTCCCAGGGCATTCCCACAGTGCTCCAGTTTCTTCCAGACAGTTTTCCTCCTGGCACGGGCCTCGTCGATGTCCTGAAGAAGGCCAGAAAGCCTCTACCAGAGACTTGCCTGGTGATGTGCATTTCTAGACTCCACGGGGAGATAGGGAGATCTAACTCTGGCCTATTTCTGACCTCCGGAGGCCTGGGCACTCACCTCCTTGGTGGTGGGGCAGGTTATGGGCTTCTCACGCATGTAACCACTGCCCGGCTGATGCACGCTCCAGGGCAGCGGGTATTTGCCGTCGGGTAGTTCGTGGGGGCGGAAGTGTTGGCTGGTGACAGTCTGGTAGTTGTCCTTGAGGAGCTCCCTGTGGTATAGAGGAGGTTTCTGGGAGATGAGTGGGCATCAAAGATGAGCCATTTCTAAGGCCCTACTACTTCTGTGCCCCCCAAGGGGAGACGGGAAAAGGGTAGAGTGAGGGGGGCTCGTTCTCTGGGCGTGATGGGCCTATGGGGAGGGAAACTGTCCTTGGTCGCTCTAAGGCTGTGAATGGGATGGCCCAAGAAGTGCCATCTTCTTGCCACCCCTTCCCCCGACTTGGGCCTCTGTTAAATTGGGTGGACGTCCGCTTCAGAGGGGCCCTGAGTTGTGGGGAACAGTACCGGGGAGGTGGGGTTCGAAACAGGGCGAGGGGAAGGGGCCCCGGGCTCTACCCCATGGCTGGGTTGTCCACTCTGTCCAGGCTGGGCTTGTAGGAGACAATGGGTCGATAATTGGTTTGGTATCCAGTTCCAGAAGCGTGGCCCTTCTGGGGCTTGAAGCCCTCTCGACCTGCCAGAGAGGAAGCGGGGTGAGTCCGGGACTGTGAGCCCACTGTTGAGTAGGGACCGTCTCTATATGTTGCCAACTTGTACTTCCCAAGTGCTTAGTCCAGTGCTCTGCGCACAGTAAGCGCTCAATAAATACGATTGAATGAAGGAAGGAATGAAAGCCCAAGGAAAAGGCAGGCGCCGAGTCCAGCTGAAGAGCAGGAAAGAGAAAAGGGAAGAGTTCCTGGTGCTAACATTGGGGAAGCAGCGTGGCTCAGTGGAAAGAGCCCGGGCTTTGGAATCAGAGGTCAGGGGTTCAAATCCTGGCTCTGCCAATTGTCAGCTGTGTGACTTTGGGCAAGTCACTTCACTTCTCTGTGCATCACTGACCTCATCTGTAAAATGGGGATTCATTCATTCATTCAATTGTATTCATTGAGCGCTTACTGTGTGCAGGGCACTGTACTAAGCGCTTAGGAAGTACAAGTTAGCCACATATACAGTCCCTACCCATCTGTAATAATAATAATAATAATAATAATAATAATAATAATGGCATTTGTTAAGCCCTTACTATGTGCAAAGTACCGTTCCAAGCACTGGGGGGATACAATATATTGGTCACTCCTCCCCTCTCCTCCACAGTCAGTCACAAGGAGTGCGTTTTCTGGCCTGCAGTCGATCTCTGTAGGAAAGCAGTGTGGCCTAGTGGCTAGAGCCCAGGCCTGGGAACCAGAGGTCCTGGGTTCTAATCCCTGCTTGGACAAGTCACTTTCCTTCTCTGGGTAACTCATCCGCAAAATAGGGATTAATAATAATAATAATAATGGCATTTATTAAGCGCTTACTATGTGCAGAGAAGACTGTGAGCCCCCCGTGGAACAACCTGATCACCTTGTAACCTCCCCAGTGCTCAGAACAGTGCTTGGCACATAGTAAGTGCTTAATAAATGCCATCATTATTAGTAGTAGCATTCTCGTTATTTCCTGAGCACCCATTCTTTTTTTTAAATGGTATTTGTTATGGGCTTACTATGTGTCAGGCACTGTTCTAAGTGCTGGGTTAGAAACAATTTCATTAGGTGAAACACAGTCTCTGTTCCACATGAGGCTCACAGGCAAAGGGAGAAAAGGTATTGAATCCTCATTTTACAGTTGAGGAAAATGAAGCCCGGAGAAGTTACATTAATTGCCCTTGGACACACAGCAGGCTAGTCATGAAGCCGGGAGTAGAACCCAAGTCCTGATTCCCAGGCCCATGCTCTAACCACTAAGCCACACTGCAAAATTGCAAGCTTGTGAGACAGGATGGATGGTGGTAGTGGCCCACAGGAATAACAAAGTTATGGAAAGGAGACGAAGGGAGAGGGAAGCAGTATGGCTCAGTGGGAAGCAGCGTGGCTCTGTGGAAAGAGGCCAGGCTTGGGAGTCAGAGGTCGTGGGTTCTAATCCCGGCTCTGCCAATTATCAGCTGTGTGACTTTGGGCAAGTCACTTCACTTCTCTGGGCCTCAGTTACCTCATCTGTAAAAAAGGGATTAAGACTGTGAGCCCCCCATGGGACAACCTGATCACTTTGTAACCTCCCCAGCGCTTACAACAGTGCTTTGTGCATAGTAAGTGCTTAATAAATGCCATTATTATTATTATTATTATTATTATTATTATCTTGATGTACAATGAGATGGCACAATGGCAGTTTCCCCGCCATGTCTCCTGGAGGGACTCTGGGGAAGGAAAGACCGGGGAAATCAATCTATCAATCTATAGCCTCCATCCTTCTTAGAGGTCTTCCTGAATTAAGCCCTCTTTTCCCCACCTCCCTCTCCCTTCTGCATCATCCCTGCACTTAGATCTGTAACCTTTGGGCATTTGGTATTCTCTCCACCCTCGACCCCACAGTACTCTAGTACATGTATTATAAACTATTATATCGTATAAATCATTTATAATAACGGCTGTCTCCGTGACTAGACTGTAAACTCCTTGTGGGCAGGGAATGTGTCTACCAACTCCATTGTATTGTACTCTCCCAAGTTCTGCACATAATAAGGGCTCAATAAATACTAATGATTGACTGCCTGGGTGGTAGGAATAGGGTGACAATGTCAGCCAGTGAGTAGACATCAGCATAATAGAATCCAGTGTGGTGGTGGGGGTGATCATTCATTCATTCATTCATTCAATCGTATTTATTGAGCTCTTACTGTGTGCAGAGCACTGGACTAAGTATTTGGGAAGTACAAGTCGGCAACCTATAGAGACGGTCCCTACCCAACAACGGGCTCACAGTCTAGAAGGGGGAGACAGACAACAAAACAAAATATGTAGACAGGTGTCAAAATCGTCAGAACAAATAGAATTATAGCTAAATGCACATCATTAACAAAATAAATAGAATAGTAAATATGTACAAGTAAAATAGAGTAATAAATCTGTACAAATATACACAGGCACTGTGGGGAGGGGAAGGAGGTAGGGTGGGGGGGTGATGGGGAGGAGGATAGGAAAAAGGGGGCTCAGTGTGGGAAGGCCTCCTGGAGGAGGTGAGCTCTCAGTAGAGCTTTGAAGGGAGGAAGAGAGCTAGCTTGGCGGATATGAGGAGGGAGGGCATTCCGGGCCAGGGGGAGGATGTGGACCGGCGGTCGATGGCGGGACAGGCGAGAACGAGGTACAGTGAGGAGGTTAGCGGCAGAGGAGCGGAGGGTGTGGGCTGGGCTGCAGAAAGAGAAGGGAGGTGAGGTAGGAGGGGGCGAGGTGATGGACAGCCTTGAAGCTGAGAGTGAGGAGTTTCTGCTTGATGCGTAGGTTGACTGTCAGCCACTGGAGATTTTTGAGGGGGGGAGTGACATGCCCAGAGCGTTTCTGCACAAAGATGATCTGGGCAGCGGCGTGAAGTATAGACTGAAGTGGGGAGAGACAGGAGGATGGGAGATCAGAAAGGAGGCTGATGCAGTAATCCAGTCGGGATAGGATGAGAGATTGAACCAGCAAGGTAGCAGTTTGGATGGAGAGGAAAGGGCGGATCTTGGTGATGTTGTGGAGATGAGACTGGCAGGTTTTGGTGACGGATCGGATGTGAGGGGTGAACGAGAGAGTGGAGTCGAGGATGACACCAAGGTTGCGGGCCTGTGAGACAGGAAGGAGGGTAGTGCCGTCTACAGTGATGGGAAAGTCAGGGAGCGGGCAGGGTTTGGGAGGGAAGATAAGGAGTTCAATCTTGGACATATTGAATTTTAGATGGTGGGCAGACATCCAGGTGGAGATGTCCTGAAGGCAGGAGGAGACCCGAGCCTGAAGGGTGGGAGAGAAGAGCAGGGGCAGAGATGTAGATTTGGGTGTCATCAGAATAGAGATGATAGTCAAGACACATCTCAAGACAAGTGAAGACAAGTGGTCACGACCACTTGTCTGCTGTGTGATCTTGGGCAAGTCACTTCACTTCTCTGTGTCTCATTTACCCCATCTGTAAAATGGGGATGGAGACTGTGAGCCCCACGTGGGACAGAGACTGTGTCCAATTCGATTTGCTTGTATCCACCCCAGTGTTTAGTACGGCGCCTGGCACACAGTCAGTGCTTAACGAATACCACAGTTACTAAGGGATCAGAGTAACTGGGCAGTGGAGTGAATGATGAGGGGTAGGTGTGATGATGTCAGTTTGGAATTACTGTGGCAGAGTGGGAGGTGTCATTGTGAGCAAGGCAGAATGACAGTCTG
Source organism: Tachyglossus aculeatus (assembly GCF_015852505.1). Taxonomy (NCBI): domain Eukaryota; kingdom Metazoa; phylum Chordata; class Mammalia; order Monotremata; family Tachyglossidae; genus Tachyglossus; species Tachyglossus aculeatus. The sequence continues at coordinate 35,812,990 of NC_052087.1, read as the reverse complement.
CGTGAAAGGGCCTGTGGATGGGATTGGTGTGACAGTTCCTGTGAGAGGATCAGTTTGGTATGACAAGTCACTGTGACAGGGATGGTGTGATGGGGTCAAGGGGAGCAGACAGAGTGACAGAATCCTCAGGGAACGGTGTCAGCATGAAGGAAACGGATTATTTTTTGGAGGGAGAAGTGTCTTTCCCACTTAGCTCTGCCATCCAGCATCCTGTGCTCCCTGGCCCCAGAGGTTCCCGCGAAAGTAACTCATCCCAGGCATCCTCACCATAGGCAGTGCAGTAGCTGGTGGCGTAGAATTTGAGAGGGTCTGCACAGCCCCCCGAACTGATCTTGATGTACGGTGAGACAGCACCCAATGGCAGTTTCCCCGTCATGTCTCCAGTAGGGGCCCTGGGGAAGGAAAGACCGGGGAAATCAATCTATCAGTGGTATTTATTGAGTGTTCACCATGTGCAGAGCACTGTACGGAGTGCTTGGGAGAGTACAATGCAATAGAATTAGCCAACACGTTCCCTGCTCATAACGGTCTTACAAATAGCTTTCCCTGTCACTCACTCTTCTCCTCCCACTCCTCCCAGCAGCTTGGTCTCCTCACTCACACTCCTTTCCCCTGTAAATCCGTATTACTCCCTCACAGAGATCTCCGCTCTCTGGACCCCACCCATCTTTCGGAGCGCCTCACACCCCACCTCGCCGCCCTCTCCTCTCTACCCAGTCTTGATGATCAGATTACTGCTCTCAACTCTACCCTTTCTACTCAGCTAGACTCACTCGCTCCCCTTTCCCTTCGCCGCTCTCGCACCACTAACCCACAGCCCTGGATCACTGCCACTGTCCGCCTCCTTCGCTCTTATGCTCGAGCTGCCGAACGCTGCTGGCGAAAGTCTAAACACCATGCCAACCTCGTTGACTTCAAGTTTATCCTTTCCTTCCTTAACTCAGCCCTCTCTTCTGCCAGACAAAACTATTTCTCCTCCCTTATTGACACCCATGCCCATCACCCCCGCCAGCTCTTCCGTACATTCAACTCCCTTCTCAGGCCCCCGGTTCCTCCCCCTCCTCCTTCCCTCACCCCCAACGATCTGGCCTCCTACTTCATTAACAAAATTAAATCCATCAGGTCTGACCTCCCCAAAGTCTCTTCCCCCCTTTCTCCATCCCCCCGGCTCTCAACACTCTCTGCTACTCTCCCATCCTTCCCAGCGGTATCCTCAGAGGAACTCTCCTCCCTCCTCTCAAGTGCTACTCCGGCCACCTGTGCTTCTGACCCCATTCCCTCTCATCTTATGAAATCTCTCGCTCCATCCCTTCTCCCCTCCTTAACTACCATCTTCAACCGCTCACTTTCCACTGGTTCCTTCCCCTCTGCCTTCAAACATGCCCATGTCTCTCCCATCCTAAAAAAACCCTTTCTTGACCCCACCTCACCTTCTAGTTATCGTCCCATATCCCTCCTACCATTCCTTTCCAAACTCCTTGAACGAGTTGTCTACACGCGCTGCCTAGAATTCCTCAACAACAACTCTCTCCTCGACCCCCTCCAATCTGGCTTCCGTCCCCTTCATTCCACGGAAACTGCCCTCTCAAAGGTCACCAATGACCTCCTGCTTGCCAAATCCAACGGCTCATATTCTGTCCTAATCCTCCTCGACCTCTCAGCTGCCTTTGACACTGTGGCCCACCCCCTTCTCCTCAACAGGCTATCTGACCTTGGCTTCACAGACTCCGTCCTCTCCTGGTTCTCCTCTTATCTCTCCGGTCGTTCTTTCTCAGTCTCTTTTGCAGGCTCCTCCTCCCCCTCCCATCCTCTTACTGTGGGGGTTCCCCAAGGTTCAGTGCTTGGTCCCCTTCTGTTCTCAATATACACTCACTCCCTTGGTGACCTCATTCGCTCCCACGGCTTCAACTATCATCTCTACGCTGATGACACCCAGATCTACATCTCTGCCCCTGCTCTCTCCCCCTCCCTCCAGGCTCGCATCTCCTCCTGCCTTCAGGACATCTCCATCTGGATGTCCGCCCGCCACCTAAAGCTCAACATGTCGAAGACTGAGCTCCTTGTCTTCCCTCCCAAACCTTGTCCTCTCCCTGACTTTCCCATCTCTGTTGACGGCACTACCATCCTTCCCGTCTCACAAGCCCGCAACCTTGGTGTCATCCTCGACTCCGCTCTCTCATTCACCCCTCACATCCAAGCCGTCACCAAAACCTGCCGGTCTCAGCTCCGCAACATTGCCAAGATCCGCCCTTTCCTCTCCATCCAAACCGCTACCCTGCTCATTCAAGCTCTCATCCTATCCCGTCTGGACTACTGCACCAGCCTTCTCTCCGATCTCCCATCCTCCTGTCTCTCTCCACTTCAATCCATACTTCATGCTGCTGCCCGGATTATCTTTGTCCAGAAACGTTCTGGGCATATTACTCCCCTCCTCAAAAATCTCCAGTGGTTACCAATCAATCTGCGCATCAGGCAGAAACTCCTCACCCTGGGCTTCAAGGCTCTCCATCACCTGCACATAGTAAGTGCTCAATAAATGCGATTGATTGATTGATTGATTGGCCTGGTGGGAAAATAATAATAATGGCATTTATTAAGCGCTTACTATGTGCAAAGCACTGTGTCAGAGGACCTGGGTTCTAAGCCTGGCTCGACCACTTGCCTGCTCTAGACAGTTTCTAGACTGTGAGCCCACTGTTGGGTAGGGACTGTCTCTATGTGTTGCCAACTTGTACTTCCCAAGCGCTTAGTACAGTGCTCTGCACACAGTAAGCACTCAATAAATATGATTGATTGATTGATTGCTCTGTGACTTCCTCCACCTCCCCACCTCCCTCGGCCTCTTTCCTCCACCTCCTTCTCCCCCATCTCCTTCCTCCTCTACACTTAGCCCCTTCCTCCCACTTCCTCCTTGCCCCCCATCTCCTTTCCATCCATGGAGAAGCAGCGTGGCTCAGTGGGAAGAGCCCGGGCTTTGGAGTCAGAGGTCAGGGGTTCAAATCCCGGCTCCACCAATTGTCAGCTGTGTGACTTTGGGTGAGTCACTTAACTTCTCTGTGCCTCAGTTCCCTCATCTGTAAAATGGGGATTAAGAAGTGCTTCGTACAGTGCTCTGCACACAGTAAGTGCTCAATTGAATGAATGACTGTGAGCCCCGCCATGGGGCAACCTGATCACCTTGTAACCTCCCCAGCACTTAGAACAGTGCTTTGTACATAGTAAGCACCTAATAAATGCCATCATTATTATTATTACTATTTGGCCAAGTCCTTTTTCTTCTTTGGGCCTTAATTATCTCATCTGTAAAATAGGGATTAGATCCTACTCCTCCCTACTTAGACTATGAGCTCTATTTGAGACAGGCACTGTGTCCAACCTGATTAACTTGGATCTAACTCAGCACTTAGTACAGTGCTTGGCACTCAGCACTGAACAAGTACCATTAAAAAAAAAACCCTAATAATAACTGTGGTATTTGTTAAGTGCAAACTCTGTGCCAAGCACTACGCTGTGCCCTAGGATAGATCCAGTACAGTCAGATACTGCCACTCACCAATCTCCCCGCCGAGTTCCATCGTCTAATAATAATAATATTTGTGGTATCTGTTAAGTATTATTGCTCTAGTAATAGTAAAATTATTACTCTATTTTTCTTGTACATATTTATTCTATTTATTTTATTTTGTTAATATGTTTTGTTTTGTTGTCTGTCTCCCCCTTCTAGACTGTGAGCCCGCTGTTGGGTAGGGACCATCTCTATATGTTGCCAACTTGTACTTCCCAGGCGCTTAGTCCAGTGCTCTGCACACAGTAAGCGCTCAATAAATACGATTGAATGAATGAATGAATGAAAGTACTTACTATGTGCCAGACACTCTACTAAGTGCTGGGGTGGATGCATGCAAATTGGATTGAACGTAGTCCCTGTCCCACGTGGGGCTCACAGTCTCAATCCCCATTTTACAGATGAGGTAACAGGCTCAGAGAAGTGAAGTGACTTTCCGAAGGTCACACAGCGGACAAGTGGAGGGAGCTGGCATTAGAACCAGGCCCGTGCTTCTTCTCTAACCCTCCAATCCCACCGCTCTCCCCCTTCTAGACTGTGAGCCCACTGTTGAGTAGGGACCGTCTCTATATGTTGCCAACTTGGACTTCCCAAGCGCTTAGTACAGTGCTCTGCGCACAGTAAGCACTCAATAAATACAACTGAATGAATGAATCCTCCTGCATTGTTGCTCCGCTTTCTAACCCTTCAATCCCATCACTCTCTCCCAATCCTCCCGCCTTGTTGCTCCGCTCATCCTGCTGTCCCTGTTGCCTCCAACTGCCCGTGACTGGCCCTGACCGAGGTTCTTTCCCGTTCCCTGGGAAACTACATCCAGATCCACCTCCTTACCCGCCCCAAAGCTGCTCCGGCTGGCAAAGTGAGGGATCCGGGGAGCCTCTGAGTTTCAAGGGAAGGCACCTATTCCGGTCAAGGCTGCACCCCAGACCACTGTGCTGGCCGGAATGGTGACAGCATGTTACCTAGCAACCGCAACCTAGCAACCAACCTCCAAACACCTCCAGAAGTCTTTTCCCCCAGAGCCCAGTGTGGAGGAGAGAGGCCAAAGTGAGAGGGGCGGCAGAGCCGGTTTCCCGGTTCCTCTGTTCCAGAATTCCCTGCTTCCCACGTTGCTGTTGACGGGCCGGGGTCATCGGGGAAACTGAGACTTAGAACCACGGATCTCACGCACTCTGCCCTTAAGGGCTGGTAGAACCTTCTAGACTGTGAACCCACTGTTGGGTAGGGATCGTCTCTATATGTTGCCAATTTGTACTTCCCAAGCGCTTAGTACAGTGCTCTGCACGCAGTAAGCGCTCAATAAATACGGTTGAATGAATGAATGAACCGAGTTGATTGGACTCCCAGCCTCTCTCCCGTTTACACCCAAACTCCAACGCTCAGTAGGAAGCAGCAGGGCCTAATGGAAAGAGCACAGATATAGGAGTCTGATTCTGGCTCTGCCATTTGCCTATTGTGTGAACTTGTTCAGCCACTTAACTTCCGTTACCTCAGTTTCCTCTTCCGAAACAAGGGGATTCAACACCTCGAACTGTGAGCCTCATCTTGGGCAGGGACTGTGTCCAAACTGCTTATGTTGCCTACAATAGGTAGGACATGGACTGTGTCCAACCTGATTAGCTTGTATCTCCCCCAGCGCTTAATACAGTGTCCACCACTGCCTAGAGAAGCAGCTTGGCTTAGTGGAAAGATCACGGGCTTGGGAGTCAGAGGTCGTGGGTTCTAATTCCGCCTCTGCTACTTATCAGCCGTGTGACTTTGGGCAAGTCACTTCTCTGTGCCTCAGTTTCCTCATCGGGAAAATGAGGATTAAGACTGTGAGCCCCACGTGGGACAACCTGATTACCTTGTGTCTACCCCAGCGCTTAGAACAGTGCTTGGCACATACCTTTTAGACTGTGAGCCCACTGTTGGGTAGGGACTGTCTCTATATGTTGCCAATTTGTACTTCCCAAGCGCTTAGTACAGTGCTCTGCACATAGTAAGCGCTCAATAAATACGATTGATGATGATGATACCAACATTATTATTATTATTATTCTTATATTGTACCAAATACAGTGCTTGGTATTCAATCGATTGTATTTATTGAGCTCTTACTGTGTGCAGAGCACTGTACTAAGCACTTTGTTCATTCATTCAATCATATTTATTGAGTGCTTACTGTGTGCAGAGCACTGTACTAAGCGCTTGGGAAGTACAAGTTGGCAACATAGAGAGACGGTCCCTACCCAGCAGCGGGCTCACAGTCTAGAAGGGGGAGACAGACAACAAAACAAAACATATTAACAAAATAAAATAAATAGAATAGTAAATATGTACAAGTAAAATAGAGTAATAAATCTGTACAAACATATATACAGGTGCTGTGGGGAGGGGAAGGAGTAGGGCGGGGGGGATGGGGAGGGGGAGAGGAAGGAGGGGGCTCAGTCTGGGACTTGGGAGAGTGCAATATAACGGAGTTGGTAGACACGTTCCCTTCCCAAGGGCTTAACAGATTAGCACCGTTATTAGTATGGCCAGGAGAAAAATCTCTCCATTTTAGATCCCCCGAATTCAGTGCCAAGAGTCTCTCCTGCTGACCCCGAGGCAAAGTCCCCTTGGCGGTTTCACCCCTGCTCTTTTCTGCTCCCACTCCTCATTACCAGGTCCCTGTGGTCGACTTTTCCTCTGCTCCCCCTCCCCTCCCATTTACCTTGACTTACTCCCTTAGCTCTACCAACCCCCCGGCCACGGCACTTGTGTATATATGTACATATTTATAATTCTATTCATTTATATTAATGATGTGTATATATCTAGAATTCTATTTATTGATATTGATGCCACTGATGCGTGCTTACTTGGTTTGATGCCTGTCTCCCCGCTTCTAGACTGTGAGTCCGTTGTGGGAAGGGATTCCCTTCCCCACAGCACCTGTATATCATCATCATCATCAATCGTATTTATTGAGCGCTTACTATGTGCAGAGCACTGTACTAAGCGCTTGGAAAGTACAAATTGGCAACATATAGAGACAGTCCTTACCCAATAAATATGTACAAACATATATACATATATACAGGTATATATAGTCATATACAATAAATATGAATGAATGAATGAATGAATGAAAGAAAGGGCACATATGTTTGTACATATTTATTACTCTATTTATTTATTCATTTATTTTACTTGTACATATCTATTCTATTTATTTTATTTTGTTAGTATGTTTGGTTTTGTTCTCTGTCTCCCCCTTTTAGACTGTGAGCCCACTGTTGGGTAGGGACTGTCTCTATATGTTGCCAATTTGTACTTCCCAAGCGCTTAGTACAGTGCTCTGCACACAGTAAGCGCTCAATAAATACGATTGATGATGATGATGATGATTCATTCATTCAATTGGATTTATTCATTCAATTGCATTTATTGAGCGCTTCCTGTGTGCAGAGCACTGGACTAAGCGCTTGGGAAGTACAAGTTGGCAACAGAGACAGTCCCTACCCAACAGTGGGCTCACAGTCTAGAACGGGGAGACAGAGAACAAAATCAAACATACTAACAAAATAAAATAAATAGAATAGATATGTACAAGTAAAATAAATAGAGTAATAAATATTAAGAGCTTACTATGAGCCAAGCACTATGGTGGATACAAGCAAATCAGGTTGGACACAGGCTGTCATTCATCCAATCGTATTTATTGAGCGCTTACTGTGTGCACAGCGCTGTACTAAGCGTTTGGAAAGTACCATTTAGCAACAAATAGAAACAATCCCTACCCAATAACGGGCTCGCAGTCTAGAAGGGGGAGACAGAGAACAAAACAAAACATATTAACAAATAAAATCAATAGAATAAATATGTATAAATAAAATAAATTAATAGAGTAATAAATATTAAGAACTTACTATGAGCCAAGCACTACGGTGGATACAAGCAAATCAGGTTGGACACAGGCTGTCATTCATTCAATCATATTTATTGAGCACTTACTGTGTGCAGAGCACTGTACTAAGCATTTGGAAAGTACAATTTAGCAACAAATAGAGACAATCCCTACCCAATAACGGGCTCACAGTCTAGAAGGGGGAGACAGAGAACAAAACAAAACATATTAACAAATAAAATCAATAGAATAAATATGTACAAATAAAATAAATAGAGTAATAAATATTAAGAGCTTACTATGAGCCAAGCACTACGGTGGATACAAGCAAATCAGGTTGGACACAGGCTGTCATTCATTCAATCATATTTATGGAGCGATTACTGTGTGCAGAGCACTGTACTAAGCGTTTGGAAAGTACAGTTTAGCAACAGAGACAATCCCTACCCAATAACGGGCTCACAGTCTAGAAGGGGGAGACAGAGAACAAAACAAAACATATTAACAAAATCAATAGAATAAATATGTACAAATAAAATAAATAGAGTAATAAATATTAAGAGCTTACTATGAGCCAAGCACTACGGTGGATACAAGCAAATCAGGTTGGACACAGGCTGTCATTCATTCAATCGTATTTATTGAGCGCTTACTGTGTGCAGAGCACTGTACTAAGCATTTGGAAAGTACAATTTAGCAACAAATAGAGACAATCCCTACCCAATAACGGGCTCACAGTCTAGAAGGGGGGAAACAGACTACAAAGCAAAACAAAATCAAGTAGACAGGCCTCAGTAGCATCAATATAAATAGAACTATAGATATATGCACATCATTAATAAATGGAATAATAAATATGTTCGTATACACAAGTGCTGTAGGGTGGGGAGGGGGGTAGAGCAGAGGGAGGGAGTAGGGGCGATGGGGAGGAGAGGAGGAGCAGCGGAAAATGGGGGCTTAGTCTGGGAAGGCCTCCTGGAGGAGGTGAGCTTGTCTCCACTGACCGCAGGGACCCGGTAATGAGGAGTGGGAGTAGAAAAGATCAGGGTTAAAACCGCCAAGGGGACTTTGCCTCGGGGTCAGCGGGAAAGACTCTTGGCACTGAATTCGGGGGATCTAGAATGGAGAGATTTTTCTCCTGGCCATACTAATAACTGTGCTAATCTGTTAAACCCTTGGGAAGGGAACGTGGCTACCAACTCCGTTATATTGCACTCTCCCAAGTCCCAGACTGAACCCCCTCCTTCCTCTCCCCCCCAGTGCCTGTATATATGTTTGTACAGATTTATTACTCTATTTTACTTGTACATATTTACTATTCTATTTATTTTATTTTGTTAATGTTTGGTTTTGTTGTCTGTCTCCCCCTTCCAGACTGTGAGCCCGCTGTTGGGTAGGGACCGTCTCTCTACGTTGCCAACTTGTACTTCCCAAGCACTTAGTCCAGTGCTCTGCACACAGTAAGCGCTCAATAAATACGAATGAATGAATGAATGAATGAATGAATGAATGAATGAATGAAGAGACTTTTCTCCTGGCCATACTAATAACAGTGCCAATCTGCTAAGCCCTTGGAAAGGGAACGGGTCTACCAACTCCATTATATTGTAGACTGTGAGCCCGTTGTTGGGTAGGGACCGTCTCTATATGTCCCCAACTTGTACTTCCCAAGCACTTTGTACAGTGCTCTGCACACAGTAAGTGCTCAATAAATACGATTGAATACATGAATATTGTAATAATAATAATAATAATGGGATTTATTAAGCACTTACTATGTGCAAAGCACTGTTCTGAGCGCTGGGGAGGTTACAAGGTGATCAGGTGGTCCCACGGGGGGCTCACAGTCTTAATCCCCATTTTCCAGATGAGGTTACTGAAGCACAGATTCGCCCAAAGTCACACAGCTGACAAATGGCGGAGCTGAGATTTGAACCCATGACCTCTGTCTCCAAAGCCTCTGACTCTTTCCATTGAGCCACACGGCTTGTACTCTCCCAAGTGCTTAGTACAATGCTCTGCACACAGTAAGAGCTCAATAAATACGACAAATTGAGTACCAAGCACTGTATTCGGCACCATATACAGTATTGTATGCAACATAAGCAGCTTAGTACAGTGCTCTGCACACAGTAAGCGCTCAATAAATACGACTGAATGAAAGACCAACGGGTTAACACTTGTCAGGAAGCTGCTGTTTCTGACACAAGACAATAAGCGGGTCAAGGAGAGACAGCCCCGCTCACCAGCCTTGAAGCTTTCCTGGCCATCCTTCCCCAAGAGAAGCAGCGTGGCTCAGTGGAAAGAGCCCGGGCTTTGGAATCAGAGGTCATGGGTTCAAATCCCGGCTCTGCCCATTGTCAGCTTTGTGACTTTGGACAAGTCACTTCACTTCCCTGGGCCTCAGTTCCCTCATCTGTAAAAAGGGGATGAAGACTGGGAGCCCCCCGTGGGACAACCTGATCACCTTGTACCTCCCCAGCGCTTAGAACAGTGCCTGGCACATAGTAAGCGCTTAATAAATGTCATTATTATTATTATTATTATTATTATTCCCACTTTTCCCACTCTACCGTACTCAGCATTCCTTGGGTGTGTTGCGACACCAGGTGGTAGATCTTGATATTGCAAGGAGAAAGGCGAGTCAGGGGAAGTTGGCAAGTGGGGCTTCTTTTAACGGATTTGATAATAATAATAATAATAATAATAATAATAATAATAATAATAATAATAATAATAATGGCATTTATTAAGGGCTTACTGTGTGCCAAGCACTGTTCTAAGCACTGGGGAAGTACAAGGTGATCAGGCTGTCCCACTGGGGGCTCACCGTCTTCATCCCCATTTTCCAGATGAGGTCACCGAGGCCCAGAGAAGTGAATCGACTTGCCCAAAGTCACACAACTGACAATTGGCGGATCCGGGATTTGAACCCATGACCTCTGACTCCAAAGCCTGGGCTCTTTCCACTGAGCCACACTGTTTCTCTGCTTAAGCACTTATTCAGTCATATTTATTGAGCACTTGCTGTTTGCAAAGCACTGTACGAAGCTCTTGGAAGAGTACAATATAACAATAAACAAGCACATTCCCTCCCACAACGAGCTTACAGCTAGAGGAGGAGACGGATATCAATATAAATACATAAATTACAGATGTGTAATAATAATAATAACGGCGTTTATTAAGCACTTACTATGTGGAAAGCACTGTTCTAAGCGCTGGGGAGGTTACAAGGTGATCAGGTTGTCCCACTCGGGGCTCACAGTCTTAATCCCCATTTTACAGATGGGGGAACTGAGGCACAGAGAAGTGAAGTGACTTGCCCAAAGTCACCCAGCTGATGTGTACATAAATGCTGTGGGGCATCTATATTTTTATTTTTTAATGGCATTTTTTCAGCGCTTACTATGTGGCAGACACTGTACTAAGCGCTGGGATAGATACAAGCCCATCATATTGGACACACTCCATGTCCCACATGGGGCACACAGTCTTCATCCCCATTTTACAGATGAGGTAACTGAAGCACAGAGAAGTTATATGACTTGCCCAGGGTCACACAGCAGACAAGTGGCAGAACTGGGATTAGACCCGAGGTCTTCTGGCTTCCAGGCCTTTGCTCTATCCATTAGGCCATACTGCTTCTAAGATTAGTCCAAAAAAGATTCCTGGAGGAAGACGGAATTGACATACAATATAACAGGAAAAGGAGACAGTACAGTAAACAAGATTAGGGAAGCTATTTTATGTCTATGGGATACCTGGGCAAAGATTTGGAGGCAGGAGAGGGAATGGGTGAAAAGAAAGCTATTCAGCCGGTGTGGATGAAACTATCAGTCATATTTTATCAAGGGTATGCAGAGCACCATTCTTGAAACTTGGAAAAGTCCAAGACAAATTAGACATGGGCCCTGTCCTTTAGTGGCTTACAATCGATTAGGGAAGACAGGAGCAGAGAACCGAGAGAGTAAAACTGTAATCATAAGCTGGCAGACTCTAGAGAACAAAATAACTATGATAAAAGCAGCAGACATGGAAGTTCTTCCTTCTATCCAACTTGAGTTTTTCCTTCTGCAGCTTAAACAATTATTATTATCATTGCACTTGTTAAATGCTTCCCAAATGACAAGCACTGTTCTAAGCACTGGGGTAGGATACAGATGAATCAGGTCAGACCGAGTCCCTGTCCCACATACAGTAGCATGGCCTAGTGAAAGAGCATGGGTCTAGGAATTAGAGAACCCGGGTTCTAATCCTGGCTCCACCTCTTGTCTGCTGTGTGACCTCTGGCAACCCACTTAATTTCTCTGGGTGTTAGTTACCTCATCTGAAAAATAGATATTAAGCCTGGGAGCCCTATGTGGGACAAAGAAGCAGCATGGCTCAGTGGAAAGAACTCGGGCTTTGGAGTCAGAGGTCATGGGTTCAAATCCCTGCTCTGCCACTTGTCAGCTGTGTGACTTTGGGCAAGTCACTTAACTTCTGTGGGCCTCAGTTACCTCATCTGTCAAATGGGGATTAAGACTGTGAGGCCCCAGTGGGACAACCTGATCACCTTGTAACCTCCCCAGCACTTAGAACAGTGCTTTGCACATAGTAAGTGCTTAATAAATGCCATTAAAAAAAACAAACCATGGACTGTGCCCAACACGATGATCTTGTATCTACCCCACTGCTAGTCCAACACGATGATCATGTATCTACCCCACTGCTTAGTACAGTGCCTGGCACATAGTAAGTGCTTAACAAATACCATTTTAAAAAGTATGTTTTCAGTAAACTCCTATGCCAGTAAACAACTAAACTCTCTGGAGGCTCATGGATAGATCTGCAGTACATTGTCTGGCACATAGCAAGCCCTTAACAAATACCATTACAAAAAAAAACCTGTCAGTTTAAATAGGAGGGAGAACACATGTTGGATCCCCATTTTTCAGATGATGAAACTGAGGTAAAGAGAAGTGAAGAGGTTTGCCCAATTCACACAGCAGGCAAGTGGCAAAGCTGAGCTTAGGACCCAGGTCCTCTAACTCCCGGGCCTGTGCTCTTTCCATCTGCTGCACCTCCGACTTCTTTCTTCTGGTGATCGATCAATCAATCAAACCGGATTATTCTATTTTCAGTAAAACAGCTGTCGGCCATCCCTTAATTATACCTTGCAAATATGGTACGGAATTTGAAGATCATTTTCAGTCCCCTGTCTTGTCTTCTCTTTCCAAGTCTAAAGAATTCAAGTTTTTAGGGGGTTTTTTGATGGTATTTGTTAAGCGCTTACTATGTGCAAAGCACTGTTCTAAGCGCTGAGGGGGGATGCAAGGTGATCAGGTTGTCCCACGGGGGGCTCACAGTCTTTTCATTCATTCATTCAATCATATTTATTGAGCGCTTACTGTGTGCGGAGCACTGTACTAAGCTCTTGGGAAGTACAAGTTGGCAACATAGAGAGACGGTCCCTACCCAACAGCGGGCTCACAGTCTAGAAGGGGGAGACAGACAACAAAACAAAACATATTAACAAAATAAAATAAATAGAATAAATATGTACAAGTAAAGTAAATAAATAGAGTAATAAATATGTCCAAACATATATGCATATATACAGGTGCCGTGGGGAGGGGAAGGAGGTAAAGTGGGGGGGATGGGGAGGGGGAGAAAGGAGGGGGCTCAGTCTGGGAAGGCCTCCTGGAGGAGGTGAATTTCACTTCTCTGGGCCTCAGTTCCCTCATCAGGAAAATGGGGAATAATAATAATAATAATGATAACATTTATTAAGTGCCTACTATGTGCAAACCACTGTTCTAAGCAGGAACTGAGGCACAAAGAAGTGAAGTGACGTGCTCAAAGTCACACAGCCAACAGTTGGCGGAGCCAGGATTTGAACCCATGACCTCTGGCTCCAAAGCCCGGGCTCTTTCCACTGAGCCACACTGCTTCTCTAGCCTTCTTGGTAGACAGCTGGGGTTCTAGGCCTCAGAGGGGACGGAGACATTGGTGGAGCTGGGACCTCCCCATATGGCTCCCAGTCTTCTGCTCTTCGATCTAGATCGGCTTCCCCAATCTAGTATGCGTAGGGGGACCCCTGAGAGTGAGCTGCTCTTTGGGAGAAAGTCCTCTGCAGCAGAAGACGCTCAAAGAAAGGAAGGAACAGGGATAATGATAACAATAATAATAATTATGGTACCTGTTAAGTGCTTACTCTGTGCCAGGCACCGTGCTATTTATTTATTCATTTTACTTGTACATATCTATTCTATTTATTCTATTTTGTTAGTATGTTTGGTTTTGTTCTCTGTCTCCCCCTTTTAGACTGTGAGCCCACTGTTGGGTAGGGACTGTCTCTATATGTTGCCAATTTGTACTTCCCAAGTGCTTAGTACAGTGCTCTGCACATAGTAAGCGCTCAATAAATATGATTGATGATGATGATGATCCAAGCAAATAGGGTTGGACCCAGTCCCTGTCCCACGTGGGGCTCACAGTCTCAATCCCCATTTAACAGATGAGAAAACTGAGGCCCAGGGAAGTGAAGTGACTTGCCCAAGGTCACAGAGCAGACAAGTGGCAGAGCCGGGATTAGAACCCATGACCTCCTGACTCCCAATCCCGGGCTCTATCCACTATGCCATCCTAGAAGGGTAGAACTTGGAAGTGGCAGAGATAGTCAAAATGGAAAGCAGTAGGGACTGTGGGTATGTGACAGAAGAAAAGAAAGGGGTAGGAACTGAGATAATAACCACTTGTCAGCTGTGTGACTTTGGGCAAGTCACTTCACTTCTCTGTGCCTCAGTTCCCTCATCTGTAAAATGGGGACTAAGACTGTGAGCCCCACGAGGGACAACTTGATCACCTTGTATCCTCCCCAGCACTTAGAACAGTGCTTTGCACATAGTAAGTGCTTAACAAATGCCATCATTAATAACTGTGGTATTTGTTAAGCACTTACTATGTGCTGAGCGTTGTTCCCAGTGCCGGGATAGATATAAGGTTATCAGGTTGGACGCAGCTCCTGTTCCACATGAGGCTTACAATCTTAATCCCATTTTACAAATGTGGTAACTGAGGCACAGAGAAGTTAAGTGACTTGCCCAAGGCCACACAGCAGGCATATGGTGGAGCTGGGATTAGAGCATATGTCCTCTGACCTCCAGGCCAATGCTCTTTCCACAAGGCCACCCTGCTTCTCAAAGTACTGGGCTCATCCAGGATTTGAACCAGGGACCAAGCGAGAATCATACTTTTTCGGTAGTATTTCTTAAGCACTTACGAGAAGTCAGGTACTATTCTAAGTGTTGGGGTAGGTACCAGATAATCATAACAACTGCAGTACTTGTTAAGCATTTACTATGTTTCAAATACTGTATTAAGCACTGGAGTAGATACATGATCATCAGGTGGAAAACAGGTGAGGCTCACAGGCTAAGTAGAAGGGAGAACATGTACTGAACCCCAATTTTACAATGAGGAAACCGAGAAGTTAAGTGAAGTTAAGAAGTAAAGGTCACACAGTAATCTGGTGGTGGAGCTAGGATTAGAATTGTGATCCTCTGGCTCCCAGGCTAGATGGCTTCTCATTTAACTTCAATCATTCAATCATATTTATTGAGCGCTTACTGTGTGCAGAGCACTGTACTAAGCTCTTGGGAAGTACAAATTGGCAACATATAGAGATGATCCCTACCCAACAGTGGGCTCACAGTCTAGAAGGCCTCAGGGCCTTCCCTGGGCCTCAGTTTCCTCATCTATAAAATGGGGATTAACTATCTGTTCTCCCTCCTCCTTAGGCTGAGAACCCCATGGGGCTGTGTTCCACCTATTATCGTGTATCTACCCCTGTGCTTAATATAGCATTTGGAACATAGTAAATGCCTAACAAATACTACAGTTGTTGTGATCATCAATCGCAGCTCAACTAGAGAGCTGTACAAATCACCTCCCACTTCCCCTTTTCCCCCAACTCCTCCTGCAGGTGGTTCTGTCACCATAAAATACAGTTTGGGGCTGTAATAGGTTCAAGTTAACATTATTTCTTCTTTCCTAAAATACCTAGGAAAAATGTTCTGGGGATAAAAATTGACCTCGCTCCGTCCAGCACCATCCTTTGAAAACTAACTCCTTATGCTAAATTTTATCCACCCCATGGACTTTCCCAGGAAAACAGCCGAGAGCTTGTTTTGTAGTCTTCCTTGAGCAAGCTTCCAAATATACTCATTCTGTACCTTGGCCAGTTCCTCTGGGTGGATTTGTAGAGTTTACAGGGGCTTTAAAAATGCATAGCTCACTGGGGAAGGGGGGACAAAAAAGCAAGTGCGGTATCAGTCTTCAAAGAGAAAAATCAGTGCATCTGACTACCAGCCAGGATATGTCAGCTTCATATACAACAGGGGCAGAAAATATCAAGCAGAAAATAATGAGTAGCATTGGTGCTGATGTAGAACCCATCGTTGGTTCACTTCCCTTTCCCAAACACTGCATTCTCCACAAGTTCTTGGTCATGCAGACAATTTTTGTTCACTCCTCCACTGGAGGTTTCTTTGAGAACATTGATCAGTTCTATTTATTGAGGACTTACTGTGTGAAGAGCACTGTACTAAGTGCTTTAGAGAATCCAGTAAAATAGAATTGGTAGACATGCCCCCTGCCCACAGTGAGCTTACAGTCTAGAGGGAGAAATAGACATTACTATCTTGAGACCTCTGAGTTTCTAATCAATCAATCAATCAATCGCATTTATTGAGCCCTTACTGTGTGCAGAGCACTGTACTACGCGCTTGGGAAGTACAAGTTGTCAACATATAGAGACAGTCCCTACCCAACAGTGGGCTCACAGTCTAGAAGGGGGAGACAGAGAACAAAACAAAACATATTAACAAAATAAAATAGAGTAGATATGTACAAGTAAAATAAATAAATAGAGTAATAATGATTCATCCATCCACCCTTTAGACCCTTGCTAGTTTCATCTGAAGGGACGGTAGGTGTCTATACATATCCAAGGGGCCGGAGTCTTTGACCAGAGGAGTGTGAAATGGAAATCCAGAAGTGAGAGTCAATCAATCAATCCTATTTATTGAACACTTCCTGTGTTTAGAGCACTGTATTAAGCACTTCAGAGAGTACAGTTTAACAGAATTGTTAGATATGTCCCCTGCCCACAGTGAGCTTACAGTCTAGAGGGGCTTATAGTCTGGAGAGTCCCCTGGTTCCTCCAGGAATTGACGTGAATTTTACTCAGATAGTGAATAAGGTATTGAAGAGATGAACAGGGCAAGGACGGTGAATCCAAGAGCAGTTCCTGATTACCAGGATGGTTTTGCTGTTGAACGCGTCAGTCTCCCCAACTCCCTTCCCCAAAAACACAAGCCATAGAAGATACTCAAGCAAGAAGAGCCCTTTTCCCCAGATTATTTCCTTCCAGGTCTCTCCCCGGGAGCTTTCTGGGTCATTCCTCCCAGAGGGGAAGATCAAGAATCCATTGGAAATCACCCTTCCTCTCCCTCTGCCGTCCACATTATTCTCTCCCAGAACTAAATGTGATGGTTCTAGGGATTACTGTTTTCTGATTGATCCTGGGGTGGAGAGGCCAATGTGGGCACTGGGACAGTTTTGTCTTGTACCTGCTTACCTCGGGATAGGGGTAATCCCAGCCCCTTTGCCTAATCTGACTGTCTTGCTAAGCCTCCATTTTCTTTCCATAAAGGACTTTCCTGTTTTGAGCAATACTATACGGTCAGCAACTCAGAGGGTTTCTGTCACGCACCCAACCCCAGCCCATCTCTCCCACCTCCAAACTCTTGGACTCTCCTACAGGAGTCCACGAATCTCTCCCTCACTCTGCCTGAGACACAGATTCATCACTAGAGGAACATCCCTGGACCCTGTCTTTCCACCATAAACAATATCCATCATTAAACCATTGAGAGACTGAGGCTGAATGCCACTTTAACCAGGCAGGGATCTATTATTCCCCCAACCCCAGTTCTTCCGATCCCTTCCTCAGTGGCCTGTATAAAATGAAGTCTACTAGATTGTAGCAAAGATTGAATTCCGGACAAGCACTGGGTCTTTCCAACTCTAATTAAAAAAGCAGGAGCCTCCATGTCTTAGTGGAAAAGGCATAATCATCAGCAACTAATAATAATAATGATGACATTTGTTAAGCGCTTACTATGTGCAAAGCACTGTTCTAAGCACTGGGGGGATACAAGGTGATCAGGTTGTCCCACGTGGGGCTCACAGTCTTCATCCCCATTTTATAGATGAGGTAACTGAGGCTCTGAGAAGTTAAGTGACTTGCCCAAGGTCACAAGGCAGACATGTGGCAGAGCTGGGATTCGAACCCATGACCTCTGACTCCAAAGCCCAGGCTCTTTCCTCTGAGCCACGCTGCTTCTCAGAGCCCTTTTGGTTGCAAACCTTTTTCTCACATCCCTCTCTCTCCCAGCCATTTAGCCTGGGAAAGAGTCACTAATCTCCTGGTGGCTGATTATTAATTTGTATCTACCCCAGAGCTTAGAACAGTGCTTGGCACAAAGCAAACACCATAATTATTATTATTATTATTATTATTATTATTATTATTATTATTATTATTATTATTATTATTATTATTATGTGGGACACTATCCTTGTCCCAGGTGGGGCTCACAGTCTTAATAGGAGGGAGAACTGGTATTGAATCTCCATCATATTGATGAGGGAACTGAGGCACAGAGAAGTGAAGTGACTTGCCCATGGTCACACAATGGGCAAGTTGAAGAGCCGGGAGGAAAGACAGGGCCCAGGGCCTGTGCTCCTTTCACTAGGCCACACTTCTCCTCACTATTAAAAGGTAGGGATAGAGTCAAACTCTGCAACGAAATCTGCAAATAATCCTCAAAATCTAAAGTCCTCTGGGCTTTCTTCATTTCTGCTTAGACTTTGCAGTTTTGGAAGATGCTGACCAAACTCCTTTCCTTCCCCTTCAGAGATACCTAAAATGGACACAGGTTCAACCTCCCACTATCGATACCAATCAATAGTTACATTTATTCAGCACTTCTAATGTACACTGTTCACGTACTAAGAGTTGGGAAGGATAAATGGAGATCACGTCAGACAATCCCTAGCCCACATGAGACTCACAAACTCTAATGGCAGGCCAATAGGGGAAAAAAATAATGGGCAAAAATGAACCTGAAAATAGATAAAGGCAATGTTTCATTTCTCATCTTCCTGTTCAAATCCCAGTCACCCTGGCTGACACTCATATGGCCTCAGCATATTCTAAAAGTCTGGAAGGCTGGCTTTTGTCATATTGGAGAGGCAGAGAATGGAGGCAACCACATACTTCAAAACCCTTCTGGTGTTACATTGCATGTGTTTTTGGGGGGTGGTTTTATTTGTTATGCACTTACTATGGACCAGGCACAGTAATAATAATAAGAATAATAATAATAATGTCATTTATTAAGAGCTTACTACGTGGAAAGCACTGTTCTAAGCGCTGGGGAGGTTACAAGGTAACCACTACGGGAGATTCAAGGTAATCAGTATGGACCCAGCCCATGTCCCACATGGGGTTCACAATCTTAATCCCAATTTTACAGATGAGGTAACTGTGGCACAGAGAAGTTAGGTGATTTGCCCAAGATCACACAGCAGACAGGACTAGTTTCTGCTTAAGTCACTCTCCTCGCACTTTCTCCGATCCTTTCTTATAGTGCCACCTTTAAATATTTGACCTGATCAACTTAAATGCACTTAGAGACAAAAGCTCCTTTCAATATTAAGAAGCCGTGCTGTGGGGCTGTTCGAGGTTTCTTGAAGGCCGCACTTAGGTGGAATTGCTGATTAGATCAAGAACAGAGAACCGAAACAACACTCACAGCTTCAGAGCAAACTTTACTGGAAAATGAACTTTTCAATAACTGTGGTATTTGTTAAGCACTTACTATGTGCCAAGCACTGTTCCAAGCACTGGGGAAGATACAGAATAATCATCTTAGACCCCATCCTTGTCCCACGTGGGTTTACAGTATAAGTAGGAGGGAGAATAGCTGAGGACACTGAGGCATAGAGAAGTTAAGTGACTTGCCCAAGGTCACCCAACAGGCAAGTGGCAGAGTCAGGATTAGAACCCTGCTCCTCTGAGTCTTTTTCCCGAGTCCTTTTTCCACCAGGCCATGCTGCTGGATTTTACATCGTCTAAAGCCAGTAATTAACTTTCCCTTAATAAAGTGGTCACTGCAGTTACTAAGTGTATCGGGTACCACTAAGAGTGTGATAGAATGCTATTTAGTGTTTCTGGTGTCACTAAATGCATTCTCCTATTAGTATTTTTTATCATTGTTATTATATTTGTTAGGCATTTACTGTGTGTCAAGCACTGTTTTAAATGCTGGGGTAGATACAAATCAATCAGGTTGGGCAGTCTCTGTCCCATATGGGGCTCGTAGTTTAAGAAGGAGGGAGAACAGGCAATTAATCCCCATTTTACAGTTGAGGAAACAGAGGCACAGAGAAGTTAAGTGAATTTGCCCAGGGCCACGCAGCAAACAACTGGCAGAGCAGGGATTAGAACCCAGGTCCCCTGACACCCAGTCCTGTGCTCTTTCCACTGGGCCAAGCTGCTTCTCTTCTACACCAAAGAATTGCTTTGGTAAACTTAATATATACCAAAAGTGATGCTACTCATTTTCATCACCATAACGATCTTGCGATAAGAATAACATGGACTTTTCTGCCTAGGATATGAAGATTTAGAGGGATTTAGAGGGAAATTTGGACAGAAAGCCATGGAAGAACAGAGGGCCATAATGCTTCCCTGAATCCATTACAACAAGATGAAACTCTGCAGGAATGTTTGCTTCAAAAGCTTATTTCAAGTAGAATCATAGGATTGCCTTGGCAACACAGTTTTGCTAATGCTCATTAGCATTGCAAAGGGAATCAATTGCAACACTGTTAGTGTTTACTGGAAACTGAACTTGAATTATTCTTTGTTTATAATAATTGCCATCTTTGTTAAGCACATATCATGTATTAGGGGAGGTGATATAGTACAATCGGATATAGACCCCACAGAGTCCTTGTTCATTTCACTCATTCAATTGTATTTATTGAGCGCTTACTGTGTGCAAAGCATTGTACTAAGCACTTGAAAGAGTATACAATATAACAATAAACAGACACAGTCCCTGCCCATGACAAGTTTATAGTCCCTGTTCCACATGGGGCTCACGGACTAAGTGAGGGGGAGAACAGGTATTTAAGGCTCAGAGAAGTGAAGTGACTTCTCCAAGGTCACCCAGCAGGTAAGGGGCAGAGGCAGGATTGGAACCCAGGTCTCCTGACTCTCAGGCTCTCACTCTTTTCAGTAGGCCATGCTACTTCTCTGTTTCATGGATCCAAGAGCCATGCCAACAAGCTAGAGAATATTAAGAGACGTGTCAAGACAATGCAGGCTGTTTGAAATAAGCCTCTGGGTTTCCCACGTCAATCTTGAATTTGATTCGATGTGAGTAAAGCCGGGTGCTCTTTTGTTTGTCTTCGAACCATGTGACTTTGGGCAAGTCACAACTTCTCTGTGCCTCAGTTCCCTCATCTGGAAAATGGGGGTTAAGACTGTGAGCCCCATGTGGGACAACCTGATTACCTTGCATCTACTCAGTGCTTAGAATGGTGCTTGGCACATAGTAGGTGCTTAACAAACGCCAAAATTATTATTTATTTATTTCTGTTCCCCGTCGCCCCTTATGTAGCATAGAAAAGATGGCTAACACCGCTCAATTTTTGGATAGCTGCAGAAACACAACTACTTGTTGAAGGAGGCCCGCCTGTTCGCGATTCTCTTCTCCCACTCCCTTCTACACTGCCCTTCACTTGGATTTTCTCCCTTCAGTCACACCTCCCTCAGCCCTCCAGCTTTTATGTACATAGCCATAATTTAATTTATTTTCATTAATGCCTTCCCCTCTAGACTCTAAGTTCGCTGTGGGCAGGGAACGTGTCTACCAACTCTGTTATATTGTACTCTCCCAAGCACTTATGTACCTATCTGTAATTTATTTTTATTTATTTTAATATCTGTTTCCCTCTCTAGATGCTAAGCTTGTTGTGAGCAGGGAATAAAATTACCAGTCTCTCAGGCAATTAGTAGATTGCTCTGCACACAGTAAGTACTTAATAAATATGATTGATTGATTAACTCTGATGGCAAGATCATTTGCCAGCTTCTGTGCTGGCTGTACCGACCCCTGTTAAATTGTCTCTGCAGTCATCTTTCATTGCTAATGTCCAGATGGGGCAAACCCGCTGGCAGATTGAAAAAATGTTTCTTAAACTCTATCTGTATTTTAATGATGCTAATCGTACCTCACTAATGAGTCAACTAAAATGGAGAATTGTTCTAATGCTTTATAATAATTGCGGTATTTGCTGAATACTTGCTAAGTGCCACGCACTGTACTAAGCACTGGGGTAGATATGAGATAATTGGATTGTTCACAGTCTCAAGGTATAAGGGGGAGAGACAACAGGTGTTCTGTTCCCATTTTACAGATGAGGAAACTGAGTTACCGAGCTGTTAAGTGACTCGACCCAGGTCATACAGCAGCAGGTGATGGATTAGGATCCAGATCCTCTCACTCCCAGACCAGTGGTGTTTCCACTGGGCCACGCTGGTTGGCTGCAATTAAGTGGATTGAGCGCGGGCCTGAGAGCCAGAAGAACCTGGGTTCTAATCCTAGCTCTGCCATTTCTCTGCAGTGTGACCTTGGGCAAGTCACTCAACTTCTCCGTGCCTCAGTTATTTCATCTGTAAAATGGGGATTAAGATTATGAGTCCCAAGTGGGACACCTGATTACTTTGTATCTACCCCAGCGCTTAGTAATGATAAATAACAATAATAATAATGGCATTTATTAAGCGCTTACTATGTGCAAAGCACTATTCTAAGCGCTGGGGGGGTTACAAGGTGATCAGGTTGTCCCACAGGGGGCTCACAGTCTTAATCCCCATTTGACAGATGAGGGAACTGAGGCACAGAGAAGTGAAGTGACTTGCCCAAAGTCACACAGCTGACAATTGGCGGAGCCGGGATTTGAATCCATTACCTCTTGTCTGGCACATAGAAAGCACTGAACAAATAGCTATTTTTTTTTTCAAAAAAGCCATTAAGTATCAGGACTGAAAAATGATAGGTTGAGGTAATAATAATAATTGTGGCATTAAGTGCTTATTAATAATAATAATGATGGCATTTATTAAGCGCTATGTGCAAAGCACTGTTCTAAGCGCTAGGGAGGTTACAAGGTGATCAGGTTGTCCCTCGGTGGGCTCACAGTCTTAATCCTCATTTTACAGATGAGGTAACTGAGGCCCAGAGAAGTTAAGTGACCTGCCCAAAGTCACACAGCTGACAATTGGCGGAGCCGGGGTTTGAACCCATGACCTCTGACTCCAAAGCCCGGGCTCTTTCCACTGAGCCACGCTGCTTCTCTAATAGGCTGATTGACAGCCTATTATGTGCCAAGCAATGTACTAAGCTCTGGAGTACATATAATACATCAGATCAGACACAGTCCTTTTCCCATTCTGTAAGGGGGAGATAAAATAGGTATTTAATCCCTGTTTTACAGATGAGAAAATGAAGGCACAGGGAAGTTAGGTAACTTGACCAAAGTCACATAGCAGGCAAGTGGAAGAGCCGGAATTAGTACTCAATCAATCAATCAATCAATCATATTTATTGAGCGCTTACTGTGTGCAGAGCACTGTACTAAGCGCTTGGGAAGTACAAGTTGGCAACATATAGAGACAGTCCCTACCCAACAGTGGGCTCACAGTCTAAAAGGGGGAGACAGAGAACAAAACCAAACATACTAACAAAATAAAATAAATATAATAGATGTGTACAAGTAAAATAAATAGAGTAACAAATATGTACAAACATATATACATAGATACAGGTGCAGTGGGGAAGGGAAGGAGGTAAGATGGGGGATGGAGAGGGGGACGAGGGGTAGAGGAAGGAAGGGGCTCAGTCTGGGAAGGCCTCCTGGAGTAGGTGAGCTCTCAGTAAGGCCTTGAGCTCTCAGTAGGGCCTTGATATCATATTTATTTATCAAATATTTATCATATATTATCATATTTATCATATATTTATGATATCAATCATATTATTGAGCACTTACTATGTGTGGAGCACTGTACTAAGCACTTGGGAGGAGTACAGTTCAACCATAAACACATGCAAACTGACACCAGGGTTCTTGAAATGGTGTCTACTCCGGCTGTTAGGTCTGAGTGTGACAGCCAAGGTTGGTGTTCCGGCACGGCAACTTCCACTTCCCCTCCTACCCTCTGCCGGACTAGGCAGTCAGGGAAAGGTTAGGGAATGGGTGCGATAAATCCTCCCCCCTGGTTTGGCCTCACTGCCTGCCCCACACGAGAGAAAGCCACAGGAAAGGAGAGCACGCGACATGAATTTTTACCTTACTTGTTTGCAGTAAACTCTGACGCTTTTTACTGCCTGAGCTAGGGGAAGTTAGGAAGCTGTGCCTTGGCCTTACTGAACCTCAACTCTAGTAAAAACTGGGGTAAGCCACTCTCTCAGTTTGGTTATAATAATAATGTTGGTATTTGTTAAACACTTACTATGTGCCAAGCACTGCTCTGAGCGCTGCGGTAGATACAAGGTAATCAGATTATCCCATGTGGGGGTTCACGGTCTTCATCCCCGTTTTACAGATGAGGGAACTGAGGCCCAGAGAAGTAGAGAAGCAGCGTGGCTCAGTGGAAAGAGCCCGGGCTTTGGAGTCAGGGGTCATGGGTTCGAATCCTGACTCCACCACATGTCTGCTGTGTGAACTTGGGCAAGTCACTTAACTTCTCTGGGCCTCAGTTACCTCATCTGTAAAATGGGGATTAAGACTGTGAGCCCCACATGGGACAACCTGATCACCCTGTATCCTCCCCAGTGCTTAGAACAGTGGTTTGCACATAGTAAGCGCTTAACAAATGCCAATCATTATTATTATTATTATTATGTGACTTGTCCAAGGTCACACAGCTGACAAGAGGCAGAGCCGAGATTAGAACCCACGACCTCTGGCTCCTCAGCCTGGGCTCTTTCCACTGAGCCACACTGCTTCTCTGGTTATGCCTATTAGGTGTGGGCCGTTAGCCCTAACTCTAGCCCCCACCATCCTCCCCCACCCCAACCTGGCCTGAGCAGAGCTCTATCCTGGGCTGACCTCAGAGTACGGACTAGCGTTCAGTGGCTCCCGAAAGCACTGATCTTGATTGCAGGAAACAGTTTGCAATTATCATTAAGCGGGCCCCATCTGGATTTGCACCAAAATTGGATTCTTCCCTGAAAATTCACTTTCACAAAAACACACTTGCTCCATGTAGATTTGCCTACTGAGGTTCCTGCGGTATGGGGTTTTATTTGCTGTGGCATCCTAGTCTTGAGCAAAACACCGAAGGAGCTGCCCTCTCTGCTGTAAAGAACCCGTCACTAAAGCCATCACCTTGGTGTGAGGGCCATCCATCGCGTAGGCAAGAGAGGAAACCTGATCCAGCCCAGAAGTTCTACTCACCCCAAATGTATATACCAGGCGTGAAATAGCAAACCCAAGACAGCTTTTGTGATATACCTTAGAGGTCAAAGAACATGGAATTAGGAAGGAAAGAAGGGCCAGAGAGGGTTCTTAGACCAGAAGGACCTCGAAAGCAAAATGTTTTAGGGGCCCTTTTACATCCTGCCTCTGGCCTAGAATGCCCTCCCTCCTCATATCTAACAGACAATTCCTCTTATTAAAGGCACTTATTGAAGGCACATCTCCCCTAAGCCCTCCTTTGCCCTTCTCCCACTCCCTTCTGTTCATTACCCCCTCACAGCCCCTCAGCACTTACGTACATACCTGCAATTTTATTTATTTATATTAATATTTGTCTCCTCCTCTAGATGGTAAGCTCATTACGAGCAGGGAATGTCTCCCAAGTGCTTAGTAATAATAATTATAATTATGATATTTATTAAGTGCTTGCTATGTGCCAGGCACTGTAATAAGCGCTGGGGTGGATACAAGCCAATCGGGTTGAACACAGTCCCCGTCCCGCGTGGGGCTTGAAGTCTTAATCCCCATACAGTCCCCGTCCCAGGTGGGGCTTGAAGGCTCAATCCCCATTTTCCAGATGAGGGAACTGAGGCCCAGAGAAGTGAAGTGACTTGCCCAAGGCCGCACAGCAGACAAGTGGCAGAGCCGGGATTAGAACCCAGGCACGTGCGTTATCGACTAGGTCAGGCTGCTTCCCCGCCAAATCAATCAATCAACCAATCAGTCGTATTTATTGAGCACTTACTGTGTGCAGAGCACTGTACTAAGCGCTTGGGAAGTACAAGTTGGCAACATAAAGAGACGGTCCCTACCCAACAGTGGGCTCACAGTCTAGAAGACCAGAAAACCACTCCAACCCGCTGGGGAATTCTCTGACCCAAAATCAGCCCATTGCAAAACCACCAGGTCTCAAACCAGCAGGTAGACCAGCAGGGCCTAGATAGTCCCCCCAGATGCTGTTCTTTAAATAATAATAATAATAATAATAATAATAATAATAATAATAATAATTGTTAAGCTCTTACTATGTGCAAAGCACTGTTCTAACTGATAGGCCATTGATAATCATGGCATGGGGTGGGCCTTTCCTGGAAGATGCTGTTTAGACATTTCCCTGGCCTGAAATGAAAACTAAAATGACTGAAGATCTGATAAGAGGAACAGAACACACTTCACTGACTTGGGTTGCATTTCAAGCAGGTGACCAACACTTTTACTTAAACTGGATTCAAATAATTAACAGGCAAAACATTTGAAACTGGGTGGAGAATCAGAACAAGGCTAATGAACAATGATCACTCAAAGTGAAAGGGGTAAGCTTGTGTTTGGCCCTGTTCTTTAAGTATGTGGCTGCCACTTAATAAATGCTAATAAAAACATCACTAATGTTGGCCTACTTTTCTTTAATGCCTAATAAAAGGGAAGAGTTGTCTACAGAGCACTTCCCACCAAGACTGCGATGCCATCTTTCACTTCCAAAGGTAATTTTACCCTTTAGGAAAAGATCATGGACCTCACCGGTGAACGTAACATACGGAGGAGTCATAAGCCAAAGATTTCAAAGGTAGAGTAATGGTATATACTTCCTCCCAACCGATTGATCGGATATCTACACCACGGAACAAAGATATACAGTATACATACTAAATTATTTCTCTACATACTAAATTATTTCAGTGTATTTAAAAAAATGTAAAAGAAAAGGTGCTATCTTAGCGTGATGGGACTTTAACTGAACCTCGATCTCGCCTACCTCATCGCCGACCTCTTGCCCACATCCTACCTCTGGCCTGGAACATCCTTCCTCCTCAAATCTGACAATTATTCTCTCCTCCCCTTCATAGCCCTACTGAAGGTATCATCTCCGAGAGGCCTTCCCTAAGCCCTCCTTTCCTCTTCTCCCACTCCCATCTTTATCTCCCTGACCTGCTCCCTTTATTCATTCCTTCCCCCGGCCCCACTGCATTTATCTGTAATTTATCGATTTATGTCTGCCACCCCCTCTAGACTGCAAGCTCTTGTGGACAGGGAATATGTGTTTATTGTTATATTGTACTCTCCCAAGAGCATAGTACAGCTCTCTGTACACAGTAAGCGTTCAATAAATATGATTGAATGAATGGATGAATGAATTCTACTGGTCTGCTATGCACCTTTCTTACAGACCTCATCTCATTTCTCATCTCTTATTACAGCTTTTACACCCATCTCCAGGGTCTGGTTCTCTCAGATCTGCAATGATTCTCTGACCTGGTCCGCCTTCCACTTCTGTAGACTCTGCTGGATCGCCAATCACAAAAGTCAGTGTTTGGAGAGATAAGGTTAAAACAAAGACTGACCAGGGCCAGCCCCTGTGGCAGAATGGTTGTTTATTTTCAGAGGTGATGAAGTGGCAGATTGCAAGAGGCTAATAGCTCTTTGGGAGTACTTGGGCCTCCTCCCAGGATAGGAAGGGAAGAGGATGGGAAATGTTTTCTCATTGGTTCTGGCCTGCTGGCTGCCGGGATCCCATGTCAGCGTCTGTAAGTGTCAGTGTTTTTGAGAACCCAGGTGGCTCTGTTATCCCCAAATTAAATTATATTAAGTTGTTTTACTATTAGTTTTTATTTATTATTAGTAGTAGTAATAATAATAGAAATGATGATAGTAATTGTGGTACTTGTTAAGTGCTTACTATGTGTCACGCACTGTACTAAGCACTGGAGTACATACAGGATAATCAGGTCCTACATGGGGCTCTCAGTCTAATTAGGAGGGAGAACAGGTATTGAATCATTCGTTCATTCATTCATTCAATCATATTTATTGAGCACTTACTGTCACTGAGGCCCAGGGAAGTGAAGCGACTCACCCCAGGTCACCCAGCTGACGGTTGACGGAGGTGGGATTTGAACCCCTGACCTCTGACTCCAAAGCCCGGGCTCTTTCCACTGAGCCACGCTGCTTCCCCTATGTACTTATGTACATATATGTAATTTATTTATTTGTATCCGTGTCCGTCTCCCCCACTCTAGACCGTAAGCTCGTGGTGGGCAGGGAATGCGTCTGCATTGCACTCTCCCGAGCGCTTAGTACAGTGCTCTGCATGCAGTACGTACTCAATAAAGACGATTGAATGAATGAACATTCTATTTATTTTGTTAATGATGTGCATCTAGCTTTATTTCTATTTATTGTGATGACTTTGTTTTGATGTCTGCTCCCCCTTCTAGACTGTGAGTCCACTGTTGGGTAAGGGTAAGGACTGTTGGGTTGGGTAAGGACCGTCTCCATATGTTGCCAACTTGTACTTTCCAAGTGCTTAGTACAGTGCTCTGCACACAGTAAGCGCTCAATAAATACAATTGAATGAATGAATGTACTAAGCGCTTGGGAGGTACAAGTCGGCAACATATAGAGACAGTCCCTACCCAACAACGCGCTCACAGTCTAGAAGGGGGAGACAAACAACAAAAACAAAACATGTAGACAGGTGTCAGAGTCGTCAGAACAAATAGAAAAACTCGGTTTCCATTCATTCATTCATTCAATCGTATTTATTGAGTGCTTACTGTGTGCAAAGCACTGTACTAAGCGCTTGGGAAGTACAAGTTGGCAACCGAGCAGTCTCTCCCAGGGAACTGAGGCACAGGGAAGTAACTTTGCCAAGATCACACAGCAGAAAGGTGGTCAGGTAGAGATTAGAACTCAGGTCCTCTGACTCCCAGTGCCTGTGCTGTTTCTGCTTTTGATGAAAAATAAGCAGTGGAAGGGAAAATGGTTCAAAAACAGTTGAAATAGTAGAGGATTTCTATCACGCAAAGGTGAAATACTGGAAGATTATGGAAGAACAACAAAAACCTTATAATGGCTAGAACTTGACGTCAACTTCGTTTGTTTTTCTTGAATTTTTTGACACCTTATGCCAAACAATTTGAACTTACCAGTTTGTAGTGAAAAATGAATTTTTAAAAGTTGCAATTGACCCCTCTTCTTTTTCTGTTTTCTCCATAGCTGCTATTGAATTTTAATGCCTGTATTACTGACAGCACTCTCTCACTAGAAAATTACAGTGGAAAATTAACCTTGTCTTAAGCACTTTCCTTTCCTTTGAAGTATTTTGACTGACTTCAATAAAGTGATTATAGCCCATTTCAAATTGGCAGATACAATGGTAGATTTGTTTAACATCTGTGTTAGCACAAAGTAAGTTACTCATCCTTCCCTCCCTCCTCAGTGACTTTTGCTGACTTCTCTTTGGCCTCCCATCCCCTAACTGTGGGGTCCCTCGAAGCTCAATTCTGGGTCCCCTTCTATTTTCCATTTTCACCCACCCGCTTGGAGAATTAATTCACTCCCATCTCTACTGCCAGCTATGATCCCCAAATCTACCTCTTCAGCCCTAACCTCGCTCCTCTGCAGACTCACATTTCCTCCTATCTTCAGGACATTTCTACTTGGATGTCATCATCATCATCAATCATTAATCGTATTTATTGAGCGCTTACTGTATGCAGAGCACTGTACTAAGCGCTTGGGAAGTCCAAGTTGGCAACATCTAGAGACAGTCCCTACCCACCAGTGGGCTCACAGTCTAAAAGGGGGAGACAGAGAACAAAACCAAACATACTAACAAAATAAAATAGATATGTACAAGTAAAATAAATAGAGTAATAAATATGTACAAACATATATACGTCAATCGTATTTAGTGAGCGCTTACTGTGTGCTGAGCACTGCTTGGGAAGTACAAGTCGGCAACAAGTACAAGCCCGGGGTCACCGGTTCAAATCCCGGCCCTGCCGATTGGAGAAGCAGCATGGCTCGGTGGAAAGAGCCCGGGCTTTGGAGTCAGAGGTCCTGGGTTCGAGTCCTGGCCCCGCCACATGTCTGCTGTGTGACCGTGGGCAAGTCACATCAATCAATGTCCCACTAATGTCCCACTAACAGTTAATGTCCCACTAACACCTCAAACTTATCACATCCAAAACAGAACTCTTCCTCTTCCTACTCAAATCCTGTCCTCCCTCCAACTTTCCCACTGCCATAATCAGCACGACCATCCTGTCTCACATGCCTGCAATCTTGGTATTATCCTGGACTCCCGTCTCTCATTCAACCTACGTATTCCATCTACACCAAATCCTGTCCGTTCTTCCTTTGCATCTCTAAGATCCACCTCTTCCTCTCCATTCAAGAGGATGAGCAGCGTGGCTCAGTGGGAAAGAGCCCGGGCTTTGGAGTCAGAGGTCATGGGTTCAAATCCCGGCTCCACCACTTGTCAGCTGTGTGACTTTGGGCAAGTCACTTAACTTCTCTGTGCCTCAGTTCCCTCATCTGTAAAATGGGGATGAAGACTGTGAGCCCCACGTGGGACAACCTCATCACCTTGTATCCCCCCAGCGCTTAGAACAGTGCTTTGCACATAGTAAGCGCTTAATAAATGCCATTATTATTATTATTATTATTATTCAAACTGCTACCATGCTGATCCAAGCACTTATTACATCCCACCTCCACCACTGCATCAGCCTTCTCCCTGACCTCCCTGCTGCGTCTCTCCCCTCGCCAATACATAATTCACTCCGCTGCCCGGATCATTTTTCTCAAGAATTTGTTCAGTCCACGTCTCCCCATTCCCTAAAAACTTCCGATGGCTGCCGATCCACCACATCAAATAGAAACTCCTTACCACTGGCTTTAAGGCACTCAACTGCTATTCCCCCTCTTAAACTTCCTTACATTTCACGCCTCTAATGCCGATCTACTCAGTGCCCTACTGTCCTGCCACTGATCTCTTCATTTATTCATTCAGTCAATTGTATTTATTGAGCGCTTACTGTGTGCAGAGCACTGTACCAAGCGCTAGGGAAGTACAAGTTGGCAACATATAGAGATGGTCCCTACCCAACAACGGGCTCACAGTCTAGCCAATGTCCTCCTTCTGGTCTAGAACTCCTTTCCCTCTTATTCAGCAGACCACCCTCAAAGCCCTCGTAAAATCATATCTCCAAGAGGCCGTCCTTGATAAGGCCCTTATTTCTCCTATTCACACTCTCCTCTGTGCCAACTATGCCCTTGGATCAGTACCCCTTAAGCATTTGATATTCACCCCATCCCCAGCCCTAAAGCCCTTCCAGCACTTAGAACAGTGCTTTGCACATAGTAAGTGCTTAACAAATACCATTATTATTATTAATAATTAATTTTAATGTCTGATTCCCTCTCTAGACGGTGAGCTCTTTGTGGGCAGGGAACATTTCTACCAACTCTACTGTATTGTTCTCCACCAGGTAACTAGTACCTAGGTAACTAGTACTAGTACAGTGTTTTGCACACAGTAAATGCTCAATAAATAGGCATGTCACTCCCCTCCTGATAAATCTTCAGTGGTTGCCTATCAACCTTCGCATGAAGCAAAAACTCCTCACTCTCGATTTCAGAGCTCTTCATCCCCTCGCCCCTGCCTACCTCACCTCCCTTCTGTCCTTCTCCAGCCCAGCCCGCACCCTCCGCTCCTCTGCCGCCGCTAACCTCCTCACTGGGCCTCATTCTCGCCCGTCCCGCCGTCGACCCCCGGCCCATGTCCTTCCCCTGGCCCGGAATGCCCTCCCTCCACACATCTGCCAAGCCGGCTCTCTTCCTCCCTTCAAAGCCCTACTGAGAGCTCACCTCTTCCAGGAGGCCTTCCCAGACTGAGCCCCCTCTTTCCTATGCTCCTCCTCCCTCTGCCCTACCTCCTTCCCCTCCCCAAAACACTTCTGCATATTTGTACATATTTATTATTCTATTTTATTAATATGTATATAGCTATAATTTTTATTTATCTATTCTGATGGTATTGACACCTGTCTACTTGTTTTGTTCTGTTGTCTGTCTCCCCCTTCTAGACTGTGAGCCCGCTGTTGGGTAGGGACTGCCTCTATCTAAAATAGAAATGTACTTTCCAAGCGCTTAGTACAGTACTCTGCACACACTAAGCACTCAATAAATACGACTGAATGAATACAATTGAACACTCATTACATTCCATGGATTGATTGACTGATACTAACATATGTACACAAAAAAAACCTAATTCAAAATGTTTTATTGGTTCACGATTACACTGCTATTTGGTCATATAACTAAATTGGGCTTTTAGGCAGTTTTTACTTATACTGTTTAGGTAAATTTTTTGGTTCTGGGAAACGCATTAATACACCTAACATTATTTCCTAAGGGAAAGTCTGCTTTATTTAATGCTCTTTCAAAGAATATTCTTATTCTCCTAGAACCAGCTAACCGCGGCCTAGCAGTACAGAGATTATTACTTCTCAAGACCAGGCCGTAACTTGGTATAATGCTCCTGTTCAGATTGATAAATTTGCCTTATAACATCAGATACGGTTAGATTCCAGGAAATTCCATGTTATTTAGCCTAATTTAATAATAGGAACACTGGTTTATAATGACCCAAATTTCCTGGGCCCTTCAGTGTCATTAAGTTAGACTATGATTTGTCATACAAATTACACCGTTAACTGAAACTGCCATCATAACTTTCAGGCCAAACTGCTCAAAGCATGCAAAAATTTTCAGCAACAGCTGAAACCTTTCTGATAACACATCCAAAAGTTTAGGCTAAACGCAGAAGCCACAGGAAATGAATTCTGGAAGGCAGGACGCTAACCCAGGCTGGGATTTGCACACTAAATTAAGTCCAGCATCTCAACTCCTCTGCAAAAAAGCCATCTTGCTCCATCAGTGAGGTAGCCAAAAACCCAGTTCAATACCCTCAACCAAGCGTTTGGATTAGTGGATCCTGACTAACCCTCACCTTTGGCCTCTATTCTATGATCTCTTTATAAGGTTCTTCAGGCCTGGACACTTAGATCTGCCTTTCTCCAAGGCTAGAGACGGGAATTCCATTAAAACAGACCCTTGGGCTGGATGGGAATTATTTTCCAGGAGTACATGCTTTTCAGCTGATTTTCTCCCTAGTTCCACCTCTGATTTAAAGGACACCTACTTGGGGCCTCTTTCCTAGCGACGTGCTGATTTTGTTTCACTCCTTGTTGGGACTGTCCTCCGGTGACTCATAAGTGCCATCGGAGAAAGAAACCAAGTCAGGAAATGGACTCCATGACAAACCACCACCGAGACTCTGGGAGGTAAGACACAAGGAATCGTTTTATAAGGAACCACACTTCACTTTTAGTGTCACGCTCTGGGAAATGGGACTTCCAACTGGGAGGACTGTCTGATATTTTGGCTGGGTGAATGGAACTGAGACAGAGAGACGGTACTGCCTACGAGGAGCAGGGAACCATAACCAGGGGCCACTGGGAAGCCCTCGAGGCCCAGTGGCTACGATGACATGCCCATAAGGGAGCTTAATGTGACTTTTCAAAGAGATACTCCAGATCTGGGGCCCGCAGTCTCTGCTCCTTGTTTTTGTTCTTGGCGAAGTCCCTCAGCAGGTCCATGACTTCGTTTTCAAATATCTCCGGGGCAGGCTTGGCTTCTAGAAGGAGAGGAAAAGGGAACAGAGAGAATGTGATGTACTACTCATGACTCATTTCTCCAAGGTGCCTCAGGGCTCTCAACTGGGCCGCTGCAATTAAAACTTTGACTTTACAATTGCCATTGATTTTAAGGGGCTCTAAGAGCTTGAGAAATCTCTTTACCCTCTCCCTACAGCAGGCTCAACTCTAGTCACAACCATTCCTTCCACCCCGCCCCACGCTCGGAGTGGGGGGCCGACCCATGGCCCGTCTTTTATCTCGACCAGCGCCAGAGATAAAAGGGAGGAATACACTCCTCTTGACACACTTTAACTTGTACAGCCAGAAATGCTTTAACCGTCAGGCCAACTGGGCCCAAACCCAGAATCCAATCTCATCAAAGGAGCCTAGGGCAGCTGACCGAACGGCACCCCTGTTGGCTCCCGGCCCATCCTAACTTTGCTACACTCCTGGTCGAATCCACAAATACCCTAGAAATACCAGGGAAGGTGGAGCCTGAATGGAACTATATTCTGAGAGAACTCTGGGAAGGGGACCCTAGGGTTTCCCCTGTTCAAACCCCACCAAAAGCCTTGAATATTGGCAAGCTTGGGGCAGGGCAGACTGAAGGAGAGGGTCGCCGGACTTTAGTTTTACATCACAAGATTACGGATGACCCTCAAACAGGCCCTTGTTCAAACCCTAACCCTTGTGTCCATCGGCATTTACTCTCAAGAGCTTAGAACAGTGCTCTGCACACAGTAAGTGCTCAATAAACATGACCCATTAAAATGCAATTTAAAAAAAAATCATACTGCAAAGCCTGAATCGATCCTACCCTCCAGGGGAGAATGATTGAAGATCCGTCAGCTAATTTGGGGCATTCTCTCCAACCCTCTCACGATTAACTCTAGGTCAGTGCTTTTATGGACCCTACAGTAACAGCAACAAGAAAAATTCTCTCTGGTCAAAAAAACCAGCAGACTAAAATCGGCCCCAAGGGACTCCAGCCCCAGAGTTATCCACCACCCCACAATACCTGTGGCCCAGTAATAAATATCCCAGTCATTACTGGGCTCATTGATCAGCCGGTCATAGAGGTTCAGTTGTCTCTCCGTCATGTGCTGCAGATTTTCCTTGGCGAAGAGGCTAAATGAGGAAAGGACAGAAAACATGGATGAATGATGGGGTCATGGGGAAAGGAAGAGTTCTCTGGCAACAGAAGAGGAGGGTACCCACTGATTCTGAACTAAAGCTGATGAGGGGAACAAAGTCTACCTGAGCAGGATGCAGTTTTCCAACATGCCCCTCTTTCTGCTCTCATAGAGCAAGCGGGCTCGCTTGGTCTCCAGTGACTCGTCGGTTCGCTCCTGCCACGGGGGGTAAAGGGATTTCAAGCATGTCCTTCTGGGAATCTGCCGGGCTGTTGCCCCGATAGGAACGTCTGGGAGGCGGACCTCGGAAGAAGGAAGGCATGAGAGCCTGTCTGGACAAGGCACAGGTCTGTAACAAATAAGGTCGCACTGAGTCCAATCCATTTTAAATCCGTAGATGACCAAGAAAAATCCCACGGTTTCAGCAAGACACGCCAGTCACACACAGGTTGTATACGAGCATGGGTTGGCACATGGGAAAATGTTTAAACTGCAATCCCTCCCCTAATATCCCTATTTGTGCAGTCACTCTCCCACCTGCTTTGGCTACTTTTTTTTGTTAAATGGTACTTAAGTGCTTACGAACTGCCGGGCACTGTTCTAAGCGGTGGGGTAGATACAAGGTAATCTTAACTCCTATTTTACTCAGATGAGGTGACTGAGGCATAGAGAAGTTAAGCTACATGCCCGAGGTCACACAGCAGACAAGTGGCGAGGCTGCGATTAAAGCCCAGGTCCTTCTGACTCCAAGGCTCGTGCTCTAACCATTAATAATAATAATAATAATGGCATTTATTAAGCGCTTACTATGTGCAAAGCACTGTTCTAAGCGCTGGGGGGATACAAGGTGATCAGGTTGTCCCACGGGGGGCTCACAGTCTTCATCCCCATTTTACAGATGAGGTAACTGAGGTGCAGAGAAGTGAAGTGACTTTTTTTTTTTTAATGGCATTTATTAAGCGCTTACTATGTGCAAAGCACTGTTCTAAGCGCTGGGGGGATACAAAGTGATCAGGTTGTCCCACGGGGGGCTCACAGTCTCAATCCCCATTTTACAGATGAGGGAACTGAGGCCCAGAGAAGTGAAGTGACTTGCCCAACGTCACCCAGCTGACAATTAGAGGAGCCGGGATTTGAACCCGTGAGCTCTGACTCCAAAGCCCGGGCTCTTTCCACTGAGCCACGCTGCTTCCCACCAGTGGTACTAAAAAGTCTGGGCAGAAGTGACAGCAATGGGTTCTAGCGGCACCAGACCAGCGAGGTATGGCCGGAACTTTAGCTGGACACTAACGGCCTACAACAAGTACCAGAAATCCCTGAAACTTGCTAGGCCAGTCTGCCTGGTAAGCCAGCCCCCAGGACGGTTGACGGTTGCCACTTGGGCTTGTGTCAGCAGGGCTCATATGATTTCTAGGACCTCTTGTGTGGCCGCTACTAATCAATCACATCTATTCCTCTATTCTACTCCTCAAAAATCTCCAGTGGCTACCAATCAACCTACGCATCAGGCAGAAACTCCTCACCCTGGGCTTCCAGGCTGTCCATCCCCTCGCCCCCTCCTACCTCACCTCCTTTCTTTCCTTCTCCAGCCCAGCCCGCACCCTCCGCTCTTCTGCCGCTCACCTCCTCACCGTGCCTCATTCTCGCCTGTCCCGCCGTCGACCCCCGGCCCACGTCCTCCCCCTAGCCTGGAATGCCCTTCCTCCACACATCTGCCAAGCTAGCTCTCTTCCTCACTTCAAGGCCCTACTGAGAGTTCACCTCCTCCAGGAGGCCTTCCCACACTCAGCTCCCTCCTCCCCCTCTCCATCCCCCGCCGCCTTACCTCCTTCCCTTCCCCACAGCACCTGTATATATGTTTGTACATATTTATTACTCTATTTATTTATTTTACTTGTACATATTTATTCTACGTATTTTATTCTGTTAATATGTTTTGTTTTGTTGTCTGTCTCCCCCTTCTAGACTGTGAACCCACTGTTGGGTAGGGACCGTCTCTATATGTTGCCAACTTGTACTTCCCAAGTGCTTAGTACAGTGCTCTGCATACAGTAAGCGTTCAATAAATACAACTGAATGAATCTATAATAATAATAATAATGGCATTTGTTAAGCGCTTACTATGTGCAAAGCACTGTTCTAAGCGCTTGGGGGGGGTGGATACAAGGTGATCAGGTTGTCCCGCATGGGGCTCACAGTCATAATCCCCATTTTACAGATGAGGTAACTGAGGTTCAGAGAAGTTAAGTGACTTGCCCAAGGTCACACAGCAGACATGTGGCGGAGCGTTATTCGAACCCATGACCTCTGACTCCAAAGCCCGGGCTCTTTCCACTGAGCCACGCTGTTTCTCTATGAGCACTTACTATGTGCAGAGCACTGTACTGCGTGCTTGGGAGAGTACGACTTAACAGATTTGGTAGACATGTTCCCTGCTCACAAGTACCTTACAGTCTAGAGGAAGCAGCGTGGCTCAGTGGAAAGAGCCTGGGCTTTGGAGTCAGAGTTCATGGGTTCGAATCCCGGCTCCACCGACTGTCAGCTGTGTGACTTTGGGCAAGTCACTTCACTTCTCTGGGCCTCAGTTACCTCATCTGTAAAATGGGGATTAAGATTGTGAGCCCCTCCCGTGGGACAACCTGATCACCTTGTAACCTCCCCAGGGCTTAGAACAGTGCTTTGCACATTGTAAGTGCTTAATAGATGCCATTATCATCATCATTATTATTATTAGAGGGTCTTCACCATCCAAGTTCTCTGATCCCATCTTCAATTCTCTCCCCATTTCTTCCAAATTCTCTCCTCATTTTCCCCTGGTCAGGAGAGACATCCAATAAAGCTAGTCACCTTTAACTTCCCTTTGCCATTAAATCTCTTGTTCCTTGGAGCGGCCGCCTTCGACATTTCTAACACTTAGTCTCTCTGACATAAAGCTTCGTTATCACCGCTATATGTCCACTCTGTGCAATGTGCTCTGAAGTCACTCCTTCCCCTAGAAATGGCCTAGTGAAAATAGTGCAGAACTGGGAGTTGGAGGCTGTAGGTTCCAATCCTGGCTCTGCCGCTTGCCTGCTGTGTGACTTTGGGCAAGTCTCCTAACTTCTCTGGGCCTCATTTGTAAAATGGAGATTAGCCAACTGTACTCCCTCCCCGTTATGCTGTGAGTCCCCTGTGGAACAGGGACTGCGTCTGACCAGATTATCTTGTAGTAATAATAATAATTATGGTATTTAAGCGCTTACTGTGTGCCAAGCACTGTTCTAAGCGCTATGGCAGATACAAGGTAATCAGATTGTCCCACATGGGGCTCACGGTCTTAATCCCCATTTTACAGATGAGGGAATTGAGGCACAGAGAAGCTAAGTGGCTGCCCAAGGTCACACAGCAGACAAGTGGCGGGACCGGGATTAGAACTCACGTCCTCTCAAGCCCATGCTCCTTCAACTAAGCCATGCTTGTACCTAGCCCAGTGCTTAGCACCTAGTAGACACTTTACATGTGAAACAATTATAATTATGTTGGCAACATTCTCTCTCCAACACATTTCAACTGATAATAGCGCCATTTATTCAGCATCCCCTTTCCAGAAATAAAAATGTTTTACCACTATGTATGGAGGTGGTAATGGTATCTAAGGATTATTTACCTCATTTTACAGGGGGAAAAACTGCAAAATCACTTGCCCATTGTCAGGCAGAGGAACTCAAGCTTCCTGGTCTCCCAACAGTCCACAGCCTTTTCCGATGCCTTAAACACTGCAATTCCAAACTCCCTCATCTATATTTTCCTATTCTGAATTGTTAATCCCGGCTCCGCCACTTATCAGCTGTGTGATTTGGGGCAAGTCACTTAACTTCTCCGTGCCTCCATTGCCTCATCTGTAAAATGGGGATTAAGACTGTGAGCCCCACGTGGGACAACCTGATTACCTTATATCTCCCCCAGTGCTTAGAACAGTGCTTGGCACATAGTAAGCACTTAACAAATACCATCATAATTATTATTATCACCCCATGGGTGGCATTTATTGAGCACCTCTGGTGTTTAGAGCACTGAATTATGTGCTTGAGAACAAAAGCGAAAGAGACATGATCCCTGTCCTGGAGTAACTAATATACTTAACTTCTTTCCTCTGATGAGCAGGCCAGATTTTATGCCTTTGTCTTCCCTCTGAGAAGAGGCTTAAACTCAGAATTTTTTTCCTGAAGATTAGGTACCTTTTTCCCTCACTGTGGGCAGGGAATGTGTCTGTTTATTGTTATATTATCTTGTAATTATCTTATTATAATAATTATTATATTATTAATCATTGTAGTGTTATAATTTATTATTAAAATATTATTATTATATTACTACAATTATTGATAATTGATAATCAATTATTATAATAATGATAGCATTTGTTAAGCGCTTACTACGTGCAAGGCACTGTTCTAAGCACTGGGGGGATACAAGGTGATCAGGCTGTCCCACGTGGGGCTCACCGTCTTAATCCTCATTTTACAGATGATGTAACTGAGGCTCAGAGAAGTTAGGTGACTTGCCCAAGGTCACACAGCAGACATGTGGCGGAGCCAGGATTCAAACCCATGACCTCTAACTTCAAAGCCCGGGGTCTTTCCAGTCTTTTAGACTGTGAGCCCACTGTTGGGTAGGGACTGTCTCTATATGTTGCCAATTTGTACTTCCCAAGCGCTTAGTACAGTGCTCTGCACATAGTAAGCGCTCAATAAATACGATTGATTGATTGATTGATTTTCACTGAGCCATGGTGCTGTCCCACGTGATTAGCACATTACTCTGCACACAGTAAGAGCTCAATAAATACAATGGACTGACTGTAAACTCACTGTGAACAGGGGTTAGTCTACCAAATCTACTGTACTATACCCTCCTGAGCACTTAGTAAAGTACTCTGATGATGGTATTTGTTAAGCACTTACTACGCGCCAAGCACTGTTCTAAGTGTTGGGGTAAACAAAAGATAATCATGTTGGACGTGGTCCCTGTCTCCTCAACCCCCTCCAGTCTGGCTTCCGTCCCCTTCCGTCCCCTTCATTCCACGGAAACTGCCCTCTCAAAGGTCACCAATGACCTCCTGCTTGCCAAATCCAACGGCTCATACTCTGTCCTAATCCTCCTCGACCTCTCAGCTGCCTTTGACACTGTGGACCACCCCCTTCTCCTCAACACGCTATCTGACCTTGGCTTCACAGACTCCGTCCTCTCCTGGTTCTCCTCTTATCTCTCCGGTCGTTCTTTCTCAGTCTCTTTTGCAGGCTCCTCCTCCCCCTCCCATCCTCTTACTGTGGGGGTACCCCAAGGTTCAGTGCTTGGTGCCCTTCTGTTCTCGATCTACACGCACTCCCTTGGTGACCTCATTCGCTCCCACGGCTTCAACTATCATCTCTACGCTGATGACACCCAGATCTCCATCTCTGCCCCTGCTCTCTCCCCCTCCCTCCAGGCTCGCATCTCCTCCTGCCTTCAGGACATCTCCATCTGGATGTCCGCCCGCCACCTAAAGCTCAACATGTCGAAGACTGAGCTCCTTGTCTTCCCTCCCAAACCTTGTCCTCTCCCTGACTTTCCCATCTCTGTTGACGGCACTACCATCCTTCCCGTCTCACAAGCCCGCAACCTTGGTGTCATCCTCGACTCCGCTCTCTCATTCACCCCTCACATCCAAGCCGTAACCAAAACCTGCCGGTCTCAGCTCCGCAACATTGCCAAGATCCGCCCTTTCCTCTCCATCCAAACCGCTACCCTGCTAATCTGGACTACTGCACTAGCCTTCTCTCTGATCTCCCATCCTCGTGTCTCTCTCCACTTCAATCCATACTTCATGCTGCTGCCCGGATTATCTTTGTCCAGAAACGCTCTGGACATATTACTCCCCTCCTCAAAAACCTCCAATGGCTACCGATCAATCTGCGCATCAAGCAGAAACTCCTC
Source organism: Tachyglossus aculeatus (assembly GCF_015852505.1). Classification (NCBI taxonomy): domain Eukaryota; kingdom Metazoa; phylum Chordata; class Mammalia; order Monotremata; family Tachyglossidae; genus Tachyglossus; species Tachyglossus aculeatus. Next base: position 35,772,373 of record NC_052087.1, on the reverse strand, counting down.
ACCCTGGGCTTCAAGGCTGTCCATCCCCTCGCCCCCTCCTACCTCACCTCCCTTCTCTCCTTCTACTGCCCAGCCCGCACCCTCCGCTCCTCCACCGCTAATCTCCTCACTGTACCTCGCTGTCTCCTGTCCCGCCATCGACCCCCGGCCCACGTCATCCCCCGGGCCTGGAATGCCCTCCCTCTGCCCATGCGCCAAGCTAGCTCTCTTCCTCCCTTCAAGGCCCTGCTGAGAGCTCACCTCCTCCAGGAGGCCTTCCCAGACTGAGCCCCATCTTTCCTCTCCCCCTCGTCCCCCTCTCCATCCCCCCGTCTTACCTCCTTCCCTTCCCCACAGCACCTGTATATATGTATATATGGTTGTACATATTTATTACTCTATTTATTTATTTATTTATTTATTTATTTTACTTGTACATTTCTATCCTACTTATTTTATTTTGTTGGTATGTTTGGTTCTGTTCTCTGTCTCCCCCTTTTAGACTGTGAGCCCACTGTTGGGTAGGGACTGTCTCTATGTGATGCCAATTTGTACTTCCCAAGCGCTTAGTACAGTGCTCTGCACATAGTAAGCGCTCAATAAATACGATTGATTGATTGATTGATTGATTGGGCCTCACTGTTCAAAAAGCCGGGAGGCCTGGTACTGAATCCCCATTTTACAGAAAACAAAACTGAGGCTGAATTTTTTTGTTTTTTTTTCCAATGGTATTTTGTTAATAATAATAATAATAATGATGATGGTATTTAAGCGCTTACTAGGTGCAAAGCACTGTTCTAAACGCTGGGGGATACAAGGTGATCAGGCTGTCCCACGTGGGGTTCACAATCTTAATCCCCATTTTACAGATGAGGGAACCGAGGCACAGAGAAGTTAAGTGACTTGCCCAAAGTCACACAGCCGATAGATGGCAGGGTCAGGATTAGAACCCATGACCTCCGACTCCCAAGCCTATGCTCTTTCCACTGAGCCACGCTCCTTCTCTAAGCTAAGTGTTTACTATGTGCCGGGCACTGTACTAAGTGCTGGACATAGGATAATCAGGTTGGAGACAGTCCCTGTCCCACATGGGGCTCACAATCTAAACGGGATTTAATCCCCAAAACTGAGGCACAGAGAAGCTGAGTGACTTGCCCATGGTCACACAGCAGACAAATGGCGGGGACGGGATTAGAACCCAGGCCCTCTGGCTCGCAGGCCGGTGCTCTTTCCACAGAGTCACAGTGAAATTAAGGGACTCACCCAAGGTCAAAGAGCATGCTAGTGTAGATTTGAGACCCCCACACAATGAGTGCTCAATAAATTCCTTTGATTCACTCAAGAAGCATCGTGGCTTAGTGGAAAGATCCCGGGCTCGGGAGTCAGAAGGTCATGGGCTCTAATCCCGGCTCCCCCACAGCTGCTATGTGACCTTGGGCAACTCACTTCACGTCTCTGGGCCTCAGTTACCTCATCTGTAAAAGGGGGATTAATGACTGTGAGCCCCACGTGGGGCAACCTGATTACCTTGTATCAACACCAGTGCTTGGCACATAGTAAGAGCTTAACAAGTACCATCATTATTATTCAACCGTATTAACTGAGTGCTTACTGTGTGCAAAGCACTGTGCTAAGAGAAGCAGCGAAGCAGAGAAGCAGCGTGGCTTAATGGAAAGAGCCCGGGTTTGGGAGTCAGAGGTCGTGGGTTCTAATCCCGGCTTCGTCACTTGTCAGCTGTGTGATTTTGGGCAAGTCACTTCACTCCTTTGGGCCTCAGTTCCCTCACCTGGAAAATGGGGATGAAGACTGTGAGCCCCACATGGGACAACCCGATTACCTTGCATCTCCCCCAGCGCTTAGAACAGTGCTTGGCACATACTTAGCGCTTATCAAATGCCATCATCACCATCAACCCCTTCCTCTACGGCCCGGCCTCAGCCCTCGCCCTCCTTTCATTCATTCAATCGTATTTATTGAGCGCTTACTGTGTGCACAGCACTGGGCTAAGTGCTTGGGAAGTACAAATCGGCAACATATAGAGGTAGATACAAGGTAATCAGGTTGTCCCATGTGGGGCTCACAGTCTTAATCCCCATATCCAACCTGATTATTTTGTATCTACCCCCAGTGCTTAGTACAGTGCCTGGGTCGTAGTAAGGGCTTAACAAATATTCATTCATTCATTCAAGTCGTATTTATTGAGCACTTACAGCTTGCAGAGCACTGTACTAAGCACTTGGGAAGTAAAAGTCGGCAACATATAGAAACGGTCCCTACCCTACAACGGGCTCACAGTCTAGAAGTGGGGAGACAGACAACAAAACAAGTAGACGGGCGTCAGTACCATCAGAATAAATAGTCCAGTGGTCTGCACACAGCAAGCGCTCAATAAATACGATTGAATGAAACAGAATTATTGCTATTGACATTCAATCCTATTTATTGAGTGCTTACTGTTTTCAGAGAACTGGACTAAGCGCTTGGGAAGTTCAAGTCGGCAACATCTAGAGATGGTCCCTACCCAACAACGGGCTCACAGCCTAGAAGGGGGAGACGGACAACAAAACAAGTAGGCAGGTGTCAATACATCAGAGTAGATACATACAATTTTAGATATATACTCATCGTTAATAGAGTGATAAATATGTACAAATATACACAAGTGCTGTGGGGAGAGGAGGGGGTAGGGCGGGGGGGGATGGGGAGGAGGAGAGGAAAAGGGGGGGGCTCAGTCTTGGAAGGCCTCCTGGAAGAGGTGAGCTCTCATTCATTCATTCAATTATATTTATTGAGAACTTACTGTGTGCAGAGCACTGTACTAAGCGCTTGGGAAGGACAAGTTGGCAACGTGGAGAGACGGTCCCTACCCAACAACAGGCTTGTGAGGTTAATGGTGGCAGAGGAGCGGAGGGTGCGGGCTGGGCTGGAGATGGACAGAAGGGAGGGGAGGGAGGAGGGGGCGAGGGGATGTACAGCCTGGAAGCAGCGTGGCTCAGTGGAAAGAGCCCGGGCTCTGGAGTCAGAGGTTGTGGGTTCAAATCCGGACTCTGCCACTTGTCAGCTGTGTGACTTTGGGCATGTCACTTCACTTCTCTGAGCTCAGTGACCTCATCTGTAAAATGGGGATGAAGACTGTGAGCCCCCCGTGGGACAACCTGATCACCTTATAACCTCCCCAGCGCTTAGAACAGTGCTTTGCACTTAGTAAGCGCTTAACAAATACCATCATCATTACTATTATTGTTATTGGGGCAAGTCACTTCATTCATATTTATTGAGCGCTTACTGTGTGCAAAGCACTGTACTGAGCGCTTGGGAAGTACAAGTTGGCAACATAGAGAGACGGTCCCTACCCAACAGTGGGCTCACAGTCTAGAAGGGGGAGACAGACAAACAAAACATATTAACAAAATAAAATAAATGGAATAAATATGTACAAGTAAATAGAATAATAAATATGTACAAACATATACACATATATACGGGTGCTGTGGGGAGGGGAAGGAAGTAAGGCGGGGGGAGGGGGAGGAGGCGGAGAGGAAGGAGGGGGCTCAGTCTGGGAAGGCCTCCTGAAGGAGGTGAATTTCACTTCTCTGGGCCTCAGTTCCCTTATCAGGAAAATGGGGAATAACAATAACAATGATAACATTTATTAAGCGCTTACTATGTGCAAAGCACTGTTCTAAGCACTGGGGAGATACAGGGTGATCAGGTTGTCCCATGTGGGGCTCACAGTCAATCAATCAATCGTATTTATTGAGTGCTTACTATGTGCAGAGCACTGTACTAAGCGCTTGGGAAGTACAAATTGGCATCACATAGAGACAGTCCCTACCCAACAGTGGGCTCACAGTCTAAAAGGGGGAGACAGAGAACAGAACCAAACATACCAACAAAATAAAATAAATTATTTTATTTATTAAAATAAATCTTTTAATAAATAAAAAGAAAGTCTTAATCCCCATTTTCCAGATGAGGGAACTAAGGCCCAGAGAAGTGAAGTGACTTGCCCAAAGTCACACAGCTGACAAGTGGCAGAGCTGGAATTTGAACCCATGACCTCTGACTCCAAAGCCCGGGCTCTTAGAAGAGAGCGCTCTTATAGAGAAGCAGCGTGGCTCAGTGGAAAGAGCCCGGGCTTGGGGGCCAGAGGTCGTGGATTCTAATCCCGGCCCCGCCACTTGTCAGCTTTGTGACCTCGGGCAAGTCACTTCACTTCTCTGGGCCTCAGTTACCTCATCTGAAAAATGGGGATTCAGACTGTGAGCCCCATGTGGGACAACTTGATCACGTTGTATCCCCCCCCACCAGAGCTTAGAACAGTGCTCTGCACATAGTAAGCGCTTAACAAATGCCATCATCATTATTATTATTATTAAGTCTGTGTGCCCCCCGTGGGACAATTTGATTACGCTATATCCACCCCAGCGCTTAGAACAGTGCTTTGCAGGTGGTAAGCGCTAAATAAATGTCATTCTTATTCTAAGAGAAGCAGCATGGCTCAGTGGAAAGAGCACGGGCTTTGGAGTCAGAGGTCATGGGTTCAAATCCCAGCTCCGCAAACTGTCAGCTGTGTGATTTTGGGCAAGTCACTTCACTTCTCTGGGCCTCAGTTACCTCATCTGTAAAATGGGGATTAAGACTGTGAGCCCCACATGGGACAACTTGATCACCTTGTAACCTCCCCCACCCCCAGGCGCTTAGAACAGTGCTCTGCACATAGTAAGCGCTTAACAAATGCCATCATTATTATTCATTCATCAATCTTATTTATTCATTCATTCAATCGTATTTATTGAGCACTTACTGTGTGCAGAGCACTGTACTAAGCACTTGGGAAGTACAAATTGGCAACATTCATTCATTCAATAGTATTTATTGAGCGCTTACTATGTGCAGAGCACTGTACTAAGCGCTTGGGAAGTACAAGTTGGCAACATATAGAGACGGTCCCTACCCAACAGTGGGCTCACAGTCTAGATGTCTATAGGCTTCTATAGTCTATAATAATAATTATTATTAAGTCTGTGTGCCCCCCATGGGACAACTTGATTACCCTGTATCTAGCCCAGAGCTTAGAAAAGTGCTTTGCACATGGTAAGCGCTTATAGTCTATAGTCAGTCTATAATCATAATAATTATTGTTATTATTATATAATTATATTGTATAATTATTATTGTTATTATTATAAGTCTGTGCTTTGCACATGGTAAGCTCTTATAGTCTACAGTCACAGTTTATAATAATACTAATTATTGTTATCATATTATATAATAATAATTATTATTATTATCATTATAAGTCTGTGCTTTGCACATGGTAAGTGCTTATAGTCTAGTCACAGCCCACCATAATTATTGTTAATATTATAAGTCTGTGTGCCCCCCATGGGACAACTTGATTACCCTGTATCTACCCCAGCACTTAGAACAATGCTTTGCACATGATAAGTGCTTATAGTCTGTAGTCACAGGCTATAATAATAATTACTGTTATTGTTATAAGTCTGTGCTTTGCACATTGTAAGCGCTTACAGTCTATAGTCACAGTCTATAATAATAATTATTATTGTTATTATAAGTCTGTGCTTTGCGCATGGTAAGCACTTATAGTCTATAGTCACAGTTTATAATAATAATTATTATTGTTATTTTTATATTATATATATAATAATCATTGTTATTATTATAAGTCTGTGCTTTGCACATGGTAAGCGCTTATAGTCTACAGTCACAGTCTATCATAATTATTGTTATTATTACAAGTCTGTGTGCCCCCCGTGGGACAACTTGATTACCCTGTATCCACCCCAGCACTTAGAACAGTGCTTTGCACATAGTAAGCGCATATAGTCTAGTCACAGTCTATAATAATAATTATTGTTATTATTATATAATCATATCATATATTTATAATAATAATTATTGTTGTTATTATATAATCATCTTATATAATTATAATTATTATTATTATTATAAGTCTGTGCTTTGCACATGGTAAGCGCTTATAGTCTGTAGTCACAGTTTATAATAATAATTATTGTTATTATTATATAATTATATTATATAATTATAATAATAATTTATATTATTATAAGTCTGTGCTTTGCATATGGTAAGCGCTTATAGTCTACAGTCACAGTCTATCATAATTATTGTTATTATTATAAGTCTGTGTGCCCCCGTGGGACAAGTTGATTACCCTGTATCCACCCCAGCGCTTAGAACAGTGCTTTGCACATGGTAAGCCTGTATAGTCTATAGCCACAGTCTATAATAATAATAATTATTATTGTTATAGGTCTGTGCTTTGCACATGGTAAGCGCTTATAGTCTATAGTTACAGTCTATAATAATAATTATTGTTATTATTATATAATCATATATAATTATAATAATTATTATTGTTATTATTATAAGTCTGTGCTTTGCACATGGTAAGCGGTTATAGTGTATAGTCACAGTCTATAATAATTATTATTGTTATTATTATATAATCACATAAAATTATTATAATTACTATTGTTATTATAATAATTGTTATTATTATAACTGTGCTTTGCACATGTTGAGTGCTTATAGTCTATAGTTACAGCTTATAATAATGATTGTTATTGTTATTATTATGTAATTATATTATATAATAATTATT